>NW_026849463.1:0-165777 GCF_030869305.1 Colletotrichum tamarilloi
CGATCCCAATACGAAGTTCGCGAACATCAGGGATATCCATCGGGCTCAAATCGAAGCGGGTGAAAAGGAGGTTATCACGGCTGAATCCAGCGACTCTGAATGCCCTAGTGAGGCTGGCAGCTGTATTGTAGTGGGTGTGGTTGAGGATCAATAGTTAATAGTAATGAGGAGGTTGGGTTGTGATCCCATCGTTTTTGTGGTGCCAGAAACAGGGCGGTGCCAGGAAGTGGGTATGTTGACTTACAGTGATGAAGTTCGGAACCTCGGGAGCAAGCATTCCCAAGTAAGTGTCAGGGAATCCTGGTTTGCCGCCAGGTCTCCAAGCCCTCTGGAGATCAAGTCCTTTGTAAACGACAGGGAACTGCGTACTGAATGTAATGTCGTGACCTGTACTGCATATGACTGCGTCAACTTCGCGAAGAGTGTCTAATCACCGAGTCAGTGAAAGATGCTCCATAGATCAGCAGAAATTGGAACCCACCATCCACAGTCCGAATGCCGGTTTCAGTGAACTCTGAGATCCGGTCGGTGATGTAGTTGACATTTTCCGCTGTCAGCGCCTCGAGATAGCCCGGTCCAGGTGTCAGCCGACGACAGCCTACTGGGAATTCAGGTATAATCTCATCAGCAAGCTTGGAATCCGCCCCCAGCCGTACTCTCATAAGCTGTTTGATGTAATCTTCGGCCGCTGCATTCTGAGGTCCGTCTTTGAAGATTCCGCCGAAGCGGCTGAAAAGCTTTGCCTCCAGAGCTTTACGGAATTTGAGATACTTTTCGGGGTCTGCCCGCGCGTCTTCGATGTTTTCTGCAACAAAGTCTGCCAAGTCTTCTCCTCCGATTGGTGCTGCAACCCATGTTTTGTTGCGGGCATAATGATCAACTCTTGCAGCGATTTTTTGTAGTTGCGGGAGCACTTGTAGTCCGGAAGCGCCATTTCCAATGACTGCGATCCGCTTTCCTTTTGGGTCGAACTCAGGGTCCCAATTCGAGGTATGTCGTAGGTGGCCCTCAAACTTGTCGATCCCTGGATACTGAGGAAGCTTTGGGTCGCTGAAGTGGCCCGTGGCAGTAATCAAGAAGTTGGCTTCGTCAGTGACTACACCGTCGTCTGTTTGAATTTCGACGATCCATCTGGCCTTTTCCTCAGACCATTCCGCAGATGTGACGCTATGCCTGAAGCGGATATACTTGCGCACGTCGTACTTGTCCGCAATATCTTGCCAGTAAGATTGAATCTCAGAGCCGGTGGCATACGCCTCGGTCCAATCTGTCGATGGAGCAAACGTAGCCTGGTAAGCGTGAGCGGGTACATCGCACCGAACACCAGGGTAGATGTTGGTATGCCAGACGCCTCCCTTCGTTGCCTCGCGTATCAGTGACTGGTGCTTCGTGATACCATTCTCCTTCAACTTACAAGATCGTCGTTTCTCTCGTAGATTATGAGATCTAGGTTGGGAACCTTCGCGGGAAGTAGAATGGCAGCGGTGATGCCCGAAATGCCGGCACCCACAACGATAGCTCGGACACTTTGATGTTCATCAATGGGATGCTCTTCTATTAAGAAATGAGGGTTAATGGTTCGAAGAATATTGTTGTCAGCCGCTGGAAGGGAACTTGCACCATCGATAGACGGGTCTAGTATCGCGCCTGGCGCCATGATTGATCACTCTGACAAAAACGAGACGACAATGCTTAACACTTCTCTAAGTATGGATTGCGATTGAGTTTGTATCTTCATTATCGTCGATTACCGGCGTATCACATGGATGACGCAACTATCACGGTTGCTTGCAAATACCCCCAGTTCCCGATGCGATAGGATTGTGCATGCAGCGTCCTGCAGACACTTGGAAACAAATTTCCTTCGCATGTGTTTTGAGGGGAAGGAAGACTCGATTGGTTCCAGACAAGCATACAATCAAGGATGCATCAATTCTCCATGATACGCCATACGCTATCTAGCTTGCGAATTTACTAAATCTCGGGCTTGTCCGGGTTTTAATTCTGATAAGACATTGCGAAACTCGAACATCCGTACTTACTGCCGAAATCGGCTCGGACGAATTGCGTGATCCTTCAAGACCAAGTGCGCAATGAGTTATCAATGGGAATTTGCTCTCTTCCGCCGATGGCAAGTTGACAACAGACGCAGCACCGGCTCATTTCCGCCAACGAGTTGGACTCAGCGCAGCACGAGCTTACCCCGCCAAGATGGAACCTTCTGCCAGGCGGCAGATTATACTCAATGCATTTGACATGTTCACTCCGAGCCATCTCTGCTTCGGTCAGTGGCGCAGGGGTGAAGATGAAGTCGCCGACAAATTTAGAGATCTCAGTTACTGGACCAATCTCGCGCAGACACTTGAGCGGGGAGACATTCACGCTTTGATTCTGGCTGATACCTATGGTCAACACGATATCTACAATGGAAGCGCTGAACCAACGATACGGACAAGTTGTCAGTTCCCGATGGGCGACCCCGTTATCGTAAGTGACAAATGTAACATTTGTACCGATGGCCATGCATTGACATTAGGAGTAGCCGGTGACGGCGATGGCAACTGTAACGAAGAAACTTGGGTTCATTGTAACAACCAGTACGAGTTACGAGGCACCATTCGTCGTCGCAAAGAGGTTCTCGACACTCGACCATCTTACCAAAGGGCGGTTTGGCTGGAACATCGTCACTTCTTTTAAGGAATCTGCTGCCAAGGCCGTAAGTTAGACTCCGCAAAAAGGTCCTCGTCAAGATCATGCATAACTTTCTTCAGGTCGGGGTCTCATATGTCGAACATGATGAGAGATATGCCGCTGCTGATGAATACTTGGAGTTGCTCTACAAGTAAGGTCATATGAGTGTACACGAAGTTCCTAGGCTAAGAGGTCAGAATATGGGAAGGCTCGTGGGCAGACGATGCTCTCAAGAAAGATGCAACGAACAACATCTACGCCGATCCCAGTCGTATCCGTTGGATCAAGCATCATACGGCAAGGTTCAATGTGGATGCTCCTCACATCCTGCATCCTTCACCTCAAAGAACTCCATTTCTGCTTCAAGCAGGGACATCATCGTAAGTACGAACCACACAGTTCACACGCCTACTTTCGGCTGAACCTTCACAGCGCTGGCATAGCTTTCGCTGCCAAACACGCAGAGGGTATCATGATATCGGGGCTTTCACCTCACATCTTGGCGCCTCGCGTAGCAGCCATTCGTCAGCAAGCAGCGGAAGCTGGCCGTGACCCTGGTAGTGTCAAGATTTTCGCCGTCATTACACCAGTCATTGCGAGAACAGACGAAGAAGCCACTGCAAAATACCGCAAAGCCTTGGAATTTGCGAACTTCGAAGCTGGTCTTGCATTCTTTTCAGGTAATGCTGGAATAGACCTCGCCAAAGACGATTTAGACGCAGAAATAAGACCAGATGATGCTACCATTGATGGGCGGGTACACTCCATGGTCAGCAGTCTGAAATACCGTAGCGATGACATTCCAGTTTGGACGCCTCGAAATATCGGAAAAGTCATGGCCATCGGCGGGAACGGGCCTGTGCCAGTTGGATCGGCAGCTCGTGTTGCAGATTTCCTTGAGGAGTGGGTGAGGATTGCAGATTTAGATGGGTTTAACGTTGGATATGTCACAACCCCTGAGAGTTTCGAAGATGTGGTAGATTTGCTAGTGCCTGAGCTTCGCGGAAGAGGGCTATACGGGTACGACGGACTATCGGGAGATGGAGTCACTCTGCGTGAGAGGATGTATGGTGTTGGCCAGAAACATCTCCGCCACGACCACATTGGAGGTCAATACAAGTACAAGTAGTGCCATGATTCGTATGAAAGAGGGGAATGAGGTGGTCTCTGAGACTTGCTAGACATCATCCCTGAAGAGTGCACAAGAACCAGGATTTGGCTCCATTCAATCAACCCCCACTTGCCATGTTATGTTGTCATTCGTTCTAAAGTTGCATCAGTTCTGAGGACTCGGTAACAGGCCGATAATGTGCTCTGTCGGCCTCGCTCTGGCCAGCAGGGACACAAAGGGTTTTTGATGCCCCCTCCATGTCGGTACAAAAGTAAGTAGTATTGCGAATTACTTCTGATTACATCCGCGACCATCCACCTAACGACCTGCGACTGCCATGGACTCCCAAAATGCATCAACAAGAGATACTGGCAAGGATCTTGGGCCTCAAGAGCCCTCGTCATCAAGATGGGATCTCCTAAGCGGTGTCATATGGGATGGTCCTCGAACAAAAGAAGAACACCGCCTTGTACAACGCCTCGACTTCTTCGTATTGTAAAGAATCCCGTGTTTTGAAGATGTGCTCAGAGCTGCGCTGACCATGCTCACGACAGAAGCTGGGCTACTTTTGGATATTTCGTCAGGCTACTCGACTCAAGCAACATCAGTAAGGGCAACTCTTGGCACTAGGACACTGAAACAATGTATGAAGTTCTTACCAAAAATAGCAAATGCGTATGTCAGCGGTATGAAAGAAGACCTCGACTTTCAAGGCAACGAGTACAACCTGTTACAAACTTTCTTTACTTGCGGGTATCTGGTCGGTCAAATTCCTTCGCAGTTCTTGCTCACTCGCTGTAGGTTCTTGGAATGCGATTAGTTCTTATGTACAGCCCAAAAGCTTAACATCTGCCAGTTCGGCCCTCAATTTACTTACCCGTGGCGGAGCTCCTCTGGACCATTGTCACATTTTGTTTTGCCGCTGTCAAGGACGTTCGTCATGTCTTAGCAATGAGATTCCTGGTAGGATTCCTTGAAAGTCCCTTTGCCGTCGGCGTTCTGACCATCATGGGAAGCTGGTACACGCCTCGAGGTAAGAGCATCCATTGTGCGAAGACTCACTTCTTTGTCCTTACCTCGCCCCTTAGAACTCTCCAAGCGGATTTCAATCTTTTATTCGGCCAGCTATGCTGCTAGCATGTTCAGCGGATACCTCCAAGCCGCAATCTATCGAGGTCTCAATGGAGCCGGCGGCCTCCCAGGTTGGCGGTGGCTTTTCATTTTCTGTGGCATAATCTCGATCTGGGCTCCCATCTGGGGATTTTTCGCCGTCCCTGATAACCCTCATATCACAAGGGCTCGCTGGATGCGTCCGAGTGAGCAGGCAAAGCATATCGCGAGGATGGAAGCCATCGATCGGCGCAAATCCGAGCCTTTGACAAAGGCCAGGGTCTTGGGTATTTTCACGAACTGGCCCATTTACGTCTTCAGCTTCGCATTGATGTGAGTTCACCGTACCTCTCATGACACCCAGTATGGAACAGTCTGACATAACTCGCAGTTGCCATTGCGTTGTCACACAACCCCTTAACTACTTCTCTGTTTGGCTGAAGTCCTTGAACCGCTTTACGGTCTATCAGATCAACCTCTTTCCTACCGCAGCGCAAGCCGTCGGTCTCGTGACCACTCTGCTATATGCTTGGCTCTCTGATGGGTTGGGGAAGAGGTGGCAGGTTTTACTGATTCCAGCTGTTAGTACATGAAACATCGGCATCCCGATCTCGCTGACAAGACGCAGACCATCAACCTTATCGGCATGATCATGGTTGCAGTTGAATCAAGCTACGCGTTGACCTTTGTCGGATATGTTATCAACGCCGCTTCGTGGGGCTTTTGGCCGGTCCTCTACGTGAGCCACTCTTTCTGCGGCTTTCCTGCCTCTTTAATACTGATGTCGTCTACCTTAGGCCTGGGCAATTGAGATCATGCACAAGAACATGGAGGAGCGTGCGATCGTTATTGGGGTTGCACAGACCCTAGGCCAAGCTTTCATTGCATGGGTTCCAGGTTTGCAACTATCTTGCCCTCAATATCTTGAAAAGACGCTAATTGTTGCAGTCGTGATTCTCGATGTGGGTAAATATGCACCGTCCTTCCACATGGGGTTCTCCGTCATGTGTGGAGTGAGCGTTTTGGAGCTTTCGAGTATCTTCATAATCAGACACTTTGAGAAGCGAGGAAAGGCGAAGAACGAACAGTCCATCCTTAGCAACTAATAATCATCGCTCTCACTTCAGACTTCAACATTTCCGGTGTTGGTATATAATTGGAGATCTCATGGTCTAAGTATGCAAATGCTCGTACAGATAGATAATGTAGACGGTCACCTATGATTTGTAGTGAGAAAGCCTGCGGATGTGAGTGTTAGTCCTTGTCCGTGAGGTACCATCAATGTCAACACTGAGAAGTACTTACTCAATCAAGTTTCCGTCGGGATCTCTCACGTAAACGCTCTGGATGGGACCCTGTGCTCCCGTTCTCGCAACCACCTTCTCTCCCTCAAGAACCTGAACTCCGTCCCCTTGGAAGCCCTTGATCAGTTCCTCAAGATTGGTGCCATCCTCCACCAAGAAACAGAGGTCGGCCGTGCCCGGCAGTGCCGTCTTGGCTTTTGGCTCAAACTCCTTGCCCTGCTGATGCAGATTGATCTTGTGTGTGCCGAACTTCAGTGCGTGCCTCTGGACGGATGGATCTAACGGCGACGTGAATGTTTCTGCCTTCATCCCGAGGTACTTGGTGTACCATTGGACTGTCTTTGGGACGCTGGCGCAGGTAAGAACGAGGTGATCCAGCGTCTTGACGACGGCTCTGGCTCCGGACATGGTGATAGAACGGGGCACAAAGGTACGATGAAAACCTAGAGCCTTTGCGGATTGCAAATTTGATTGGCGTGACAGGTCGAGTCTTGGCAATGGTGGAGGTTTTGGCCTGGCTTGGGGTCTCTGCAAATGTTTTGCGCGAGGTTTAAAATGAAGAAGAAAAGGAATGGGGATTTGGAGAGCGGCAAGGACGTCATTAGTGCATTGCTTGGGCGGATCGTGCCGAGTTTCCGAAGCGTTCGGCTTGCGGATCCGGCGCCGAGTTTAGATTCGCCGGGACCCCACATCCGAGGCCCGCCGTTCCTAGTTCGGAATGAGATCCAGATCTTCCAAGCTACTTCGATATCAAGATCGGAGATTAATGAGATTTTCTTCTCGACAGCATGTGACTGCTTTTCTTGCTATTGTAGAATTCTACTAGTACACCATGAGGAAGATCTTAAGCGTACATCAATGGGCCAGGTGAAGGCTGGCTGTAACCAGCCACTTTGGAAATGTGATAGACTGGTAGAGCCCTAAAGACACAACACTTTCCCAGGATATGATGTACAAAAACTACACTCATCATAAATTCGTCAATGATATGTTTGGTTGGGTATCGAGGTAATGCGCAAGATCAACTTCATTCCCGGTGCAATTCTGCCTTGGAAAGCCACATCAACTTCAGTCTCTAATACACCTTGGTGAATCTCTAAGGTATGTTACTTTCAGCCTTAATCTAGTGCTGACGCTGTTCATTTGTAGCTTCTGCTGGCGGATGATACGAATGAGAGGTGTGTTGACAGTGATCACTCACTAGCGATCGACATCTGCAGTACGCAACACGAAGACGAGGCCAGAGGAGGATTCACTCCTCGCAATCCCACAATAGAATTGCCCATCCAGAAACTTTGAATCCAGCGTGAGGCAAAGTAAGATGCAGAGCTAGTCGAACACGAGCGCCCGTCATCTCGAGGCTAAGGCACATCGGCGTCAGGGGCAACCCACAAATGAAAGACCCCTGGACTTTAAGACAGTCATATGAAGTAACCATATTTGACGACGGCCTCATGTAGTTGTCTGATCGTCCTCAGTATTTTATTGGCTGTCTTGAGTCTGCTTGCGCAGGTGGCTGAGGCGGAGTGGGTGTACATGGTCCGAGATTTGTGCCACGACGCCCGCATGTGTGGGCTAACGAGTAGGGTGATATGGGCAAATGACAGTGTTATTGTTTGCATTCATCGTGGTCGCAAAGGCAGCGAGTGACGGATTTCGAAGCCCGAAGACGATTGAAATGGCTCTATAGACGTATGATATCAGGTGAAATCTCAACGCACGACGCTGGGTCAGTGATCGCAAGATCGATAGATATCGAGATGCAGTCTGGTCCCCATTGTAGCGGCCACGTACAATATGGTATCCTTTGTCTAATCGTTCTTGATGTGTAAATTAAATTCTGTAGGGCGGGAAGAGGGATTCAGGAAGCATCACTTGAAACTGCCAATTGGAGGGAAATTCAGGCTCACACGACAACGACGTTGCAAGCCACTCGCCATAGCCAGATTAAAACAACGTTAGCTACCGGCAGCTGAAAAACAAGCTTAAATCTGATTCGGCAGCACGACACCATGCTCACAGCCTGCCGCAGCGATGCATAACCGACAGGAGCTAAGTCCTGGCTGCAGTGCTGGCAGCGGATTGACAGGCAGACAGACTCCTATGAACAAACCCGGTGTCTGGGGTTTTGATGATCTTCTTGATCGTGTTCCTCGAATCAGCCTAGCCACTCAGCCTGACAACTTCAAGAGATCGAGCTTATCGACGTGCGCGGGGTAACTCCTCCCCGAGCTTACCTGCAGCCACAAGAAAGCTGAGCTCTCAAAATAAGCAATTGCTTAACCCCAGACCCTGGTTCCCGACGCCACCATCACCTCCTCTAACTTTGCTCAACGGCCACTTGAGCAAGGACGCTGACATCGCGGGCTAGTTTAGCTGCAGGAACAGAAAGATGCAGTTTGCTGTATGACACTGCGGTGATGCCTTCAATTGGACGCCACCACGTAATTGCTGGCTGCTCATTTCCGTTCAGTGTGGCAGCTGAAATGTTGCATCTCCGAGGAGGAGTAGCACAGGGCCCAATATCACAGCCTTACGTTGTGTGCCGTGTACTTAAGCATGAGATTTCCGAGAGAAAGTAGAAGGGCGATGCTGGGCCATCTCGGACATCAAGCAGCTCAACGTTCACCCGCAACCCTTCACTCTCGTTTCAACACACTCGCTTTCATAACCAACATGTTCCAGCTCAAGAAACTTCTTGTTCTGGCTCTCCCAGCCTTGGCTCTCGCCGAAGAGGCCTTCTCTCCTCTCAAGCGCCAGATTGTAGAGATCCCGTGCAGCGAGTCTGGCCGGAAAGACTGCGGTGATGGCTGCATTCCCTTGACCTACACTTGCTGCCCAGACCAGCAGGGCGGTTGCCCCTTGACGTCCACGTGCTGGCTCGGTAACAACGGCCAGTATGCGTGCTGTCCGATTGGCAAGCAATGTGTCGGTCCGGGCGGTGTCAACACGGAACCCGGCTCGACGGTGACGTCTACCCTCTTCTTCACGGAGTCGATTCCGGACGAGAAGACTTCCACGTCCTTCTTCGCGTCGACCTCAACCGCGACTTTCACCCTCACTTCCGAAATCGGGAGCACCTCAGCAAAGACTTCTCTTGTGCCTAAACCGACCACTTCTCTTCCGGCACCTCCGGTTGTTTCCAACACGCCGACGACGACTGCTACACTGCCGACGATCACCGCGAATAGTACCACGGCCCGGTCGCCCCCGGTCACGGTGAACGCAGCGAACACCCACGGTGGCTCGATCCTTCAGGCAATGGCTGCTGGTGCCGTAGCCTTGCTTGCTCTTTGAAACTTGTGTATACCGAGATGAAAATGTGTTCGATGTTCAGATCAACGGAAATGCTGTCGTCGAGGTGTAATAGTTGTCTGAAGAAAAGGGCGGGCGAATGTGGGTAAGAAAGAGAGAGGATCGATAGCTTTTGCAACCAAAACGTAATGGAAATGAAAATTGTCAGGTTGGACCTCGTCTCCCCAACTTTCCGTACCACCAAGGGATCCGCCACCATTATGGTTTGGCCGAGATGAGTCTCGAGCTTGCCTTCAGAATCCGGGGCTCCGGACCCAGACTTGCAAAGTGGCGTGCTTTCTCGTGGGGGACGTGTGATTAAAGGGCGCGCACAAGGCGTAACGGACATGTGGAAGCCTGGACGGGGTTCGCCCCGTCGTTATCGTGTGTGTGATGCAGATTTGACACCGGGACTAAAGCGTTTGAGTCAAACATGCTCATAGAGATATTTCGTATCTCTGAGCGGCCAAGAACGACGATGTTGAGCCACCGCGTAGCTAGCAAAACTTATAAGTCGGGATCGGGATCGGGATGGGTCGCCGACTAAGCACTAGTCAAAGGAGCTGGCGTCGGATCAGTTTTCCGTTTCTCTTGGCCGGCGAGCTGGATGCGGGGGAAACGGCAACTTTGAACCTCCACCGGTCCGCATCAAGGGTACCAATCAACGGGGACAGGTAGACTTGGAGATGGACGGTCTCAATTACCCTTTCCAGCTCCCTGGTCAAGGCTGATAAGCTTTGTAGGTCCCTTCTGAAGAAATGACAAAGTTGAATCATGTTCGCGAACGCCGACAGCATGTTTCTTGCAGTAGGATTCGTCTCGTATCGACCGGGGCGGCACAGAAGTCAGCCTTCCGGGGACATTGTCTTCAAACTCGGGCTTATGAAAAGTGGGCGTCTCAATTATTGCGTGCTGGTCAGGCGATCCTTATCGAAGGCGCGGTTCGGCACAAGGGAGCTCCAGGAACGCGACAGACTTAGACGCGATGTCTCCGTACTACTACTTTGCGGTTCAGGTATTTGGTGAAGGTCAACATCGGTGTTTAGAAATGTCGTTCGGAGCAAGTTTCCCAACATCCAATCAGACATCTGACAGGCTTCCCCAGGACCGAGAGGCCGGTGACACACTGCAACTAGGAATTTGCGCGATTTGATGGGAATTGGCGAGTGCATGTGCTGCCCAACTTCAAGGGACTCTGGAGAAAAAGATGAAAAGTTTACGTGATAGTTTGGTACGAGGGCGGGTACCATCGGTGTTTACCCCGTCGTGGAGTCACTCGAAGTGAAGGAATCTGAAATGCAGCCGCGCACAGGCAGCCACGTGATATGGGGCCTCTTGCCCAAGTATGTACTCAAGTACCGGTAAGGTAGTCTTAGGTAAGCTGCGGCTTGGATGTTTGCAGTTGTTCCGGGAGGTACGTACTGCTGACTCCAATTCCCGTCTCTGCCTGAGCCTCCAATTTGGACCGCAGATTTTCTCGGTGACAACTGCAACCACTTTAACCACCCGTTTTCCTCACGTTCTCAGTCTGTCAGCAATTCATTTCCAGTAACAACATGTGCCATCCTCGGACGTTAGCCTCTTATCAATACGGTGTGCCCGAATGTGTGGCCGAGTGTGGATGTCGTGTGGATTGCCAAGTAGATAAGCCTTCCGTCCGAGTTTACCCCATGGGTTCGCCATGAAAACGTTACCACACAGAAACAGCTGATGGACTGCCAGGTTTCTGCTTTCGGTTTAGTTCTTCCCCATGACTGGATCTGCCCGCCTTCTGCACCAGTCAGTGCCGAGAAGCCCTTTTGCGCCTTTCGCCTCCAAACAACATCCAACAAGGGTTCAGTTGCAGCTCGCGCGCCTGGGCATACACGCAGATACCGCAGAGTCAGTCAGTTTGTCGAATACCTAGTACCGTACCCACGCCGCAGAGGAGCACAGCGTACCATCAATACGTCACGTCGGCATTCCACAAGGGTTGATTCATCAGCGTGGGAGCGCGGCGGGCAGAAACAATGGGTTGGACTATCCGTACGCTCGCAGAAACCAACGGAGGCAGCTTCCGTTGCTTGGTCAAGCATGGGGCCTACGTACAAGTGTAGTGTAAGCTGCCCGTCTCACGACAGACGGGAATCTTTCGCCATGCTGCCCATCGCCCA
This sequence comes from Colletotrichum tamarilloi, assembly GCF_030869305.1. NCBI lineage: Eukaryota > Fungi > Ascomycota > Sordariomycetes > Glomerellales > Glomerellaceae > Colletotrichum > Colletotrichum tamarilloi. Next base: position 11,664 of record NW_026849463.1, read on the forward strand.
GACTCCATAATACTGCAGCCATTTCCCCCCTCAGCCAGAAGCTTGGCCCTTTGTTCGCGTCGTTCTACTCTTCGCGTTCTAGAATCATTCCGTGGTTGCGCCGGGGACGCCCACCGACAAGCCTTGCCTGCGACCAGAGAAAAAAAAAGTTGCCGTACTAATATACCATAGCTACCCGCCCGCCCACATCGCAAACTCTCTCCCCTTCGACTGTTCTTCTTCTTTTTCTTTTCTTCGCCCAAGCCAGAGTCGAGGTCAGTTGATTACAACTACGATTCGACAATGGAGTCTGCGGACAAAGATTACAGAGGCGGCGGTCCCTTGACCGACGTCGAGTCCAAGCACAATGGGGAATCCTACCCTCGCGACGTCAACTTCGCCGCACTCAACGACCCCAATGACCTGGTCAATTCGCACGACCAGCTGTCGCGTGGCTTGAAGAGCCGACACATTCAGTTCCTAGCATTGGGTGGCGCGTATGTTTTCCGCCGTTTCTGCATGCCCTTAATTGGGTTCAAGTAATCGCAAACTGACGGGTACTTACAGCATCGGAACCGGTCTCTTCGTCGGCTCAGGCAGTATCCTCTCAGCAGTTGGCCCCGCGCCGCTGTTCATGGGATACCTCTCCATGATGATTGTCGTGTGGAACATCATGAACAATCTCGGAGAGATGGCCACCTACCTCTCGCTCAAGGGTATCTCGATCCCCTACTTTGTCGAACGCTTCGTCGAGCCCAGTTTGGCTTTCGCTGCCGGTTGGAACTACTGGTACGCATACGCCATGCTCGTCGGCGCTGAGGCCTCGGCCGGCGCAATCCTCCTCGACTATTGGAAAACACCCGTACCCTCGGCCGTCTGGATCACAATCATCCTGCTCGTCACCCTCGCTCTCAACATTTTTGCTGTCGAAATCTTTGGTGAGGCCGAGTTCTGGTTTGCGAGTATCAAGCTCATCACCATCTTGGGTCTTATCATGGTGAGCTTCGTCATCATCCTCGGCGGTGCCCCCGACGAAGGTCGCATTGGCTTCCTTTACTGGTACGACCCTGGCGCAATTACACCATACCTCGTCGGCGGAAACACTGGCAAGTTCTTGGCCTATTGGACTGGTTTCGTCCGTGCCGGTTTCGCCTTCATCACTTCCCCCGAGCTGATCGCACTCGCGGCCGGCGAGACCGTTGCCCCCCGTCGCAACATCCCCAAGGCCGCTCGCCGTTTCGTCTGGCGTCTGGCTATCTTCTACGGCCTCGGCTCCCTCATGATTGGCGCCATCACCCCTTCGAACGACGAGAGACTCCTCAGCCCTGCTTCCAACGCTGCTGCTTCTCCTTGGGTTATCGGAATTCAGCGTGCTGGCATCGGTGGTCTGAACCACGTCATCAACGCCGCCATTCTCACCAGTGCGTGGAGTGCAGGTAACGCCTTCTTGTACTCCGGCAGCCGTATCCTCTACAGCTTGGCCCTCAACAAGCAGGCCCCTCGCTTCTTCGCCCGTACGACCAAGCGTGGTGTCCCCTACACCGCCGTCCTCGGCACCTGGTCAATTGCTCTGCTCTCCTACCTCACCGTCAGCAGCGGAACCTCTACCGTCTTCACCTGGTTCATGAACATTAGCACCATTTCCGGCTTTATCGCATGGATTGTCGTCATGATCACCTACCTCCGCTTCCGCAAGGCTATGATCTACCACAACATGATGCACCGTCTGCCCTTCAAGACGCCCCTCCAGCCTTATTTTACCTGGTTTATCCTCGGTCTCCTCATCATCCTGACCCTTACCAACGGCTTCCAGGTCTTCTTCCCTGGCCACTGGAGCGTCTCGGACTTCCTGGCTGCCTACATTACGCTGCCCATCTTTTTCGTGCTGTACATTGGACACAAGATCTGGTTCCGTACGCCGATAGCGCGCAACGTGGCCGACGTAGATGTCTTGACCGGCGTTGCCGAGATGGAAGCCATGGCGGAGCTCGACGAGGAGCCGATCCCGAAGAACCTGTTGCAGAAGGTTTGGTTCTGGCTTGCTTAGATTTGTGGAAGGCACAGAAAAGCATTTAGCTCAGCAAATGGTTTAAAAGTTTCAGATACCAGACAGAATAAATATTCATCGTACAAACCTTGTCATTGTCCAGATCCCTTAGTGTAGTGTGAAATTATGTCCCGTCCGCTCTCGCAAGTCCCTTCAAGATCCGCCGCCACCGCCACCATCGCCATTAGCAAAGACGTTGCGCGATGTACCTAGAATCACCCATGTCAGCACGGACATGAAGAAGCTGACCAGCATGTCACGCCACTCACCTGCTCTCCTCACCGTAGTCTCAATAATGCGCCCCTCCTCGTCGACATGATACGACTTCCCCTCATGACTCGGCAGAGCCTCAACCGCCTTCACGACAGGAGGCTTCAACATCATCTTAAACTTGCTCAACACACTCATCGTGTCAGCAGGCGCCTTGGCTTTGGGTATTTCCTTTACGACGCGCGTGGAGACGTAGTGGTAGTCATCGGAGCGGGCAGGCTGGGGTTCGGTGCCGCGGAGGGGGTGGTCGGAGGGGTCTTCGGCGTTGCGGATGAGAGGGTGGAGAGAGTTGGTGTCGGAGGCGACGAGGGTTTCTTGGCTGAAGACGGATGGGGTGTAGCTCTTGGTTTCGGGTTGAGATCCTTGGGTGCTGGCCATGGTTGTGAAGAGTCGCTATGAGCGGATATCGTTAGCTAGAACCTTTGGTATTGAGAGTAGTGAATTGTCGCAAACCTCGCAGAATGTTTTGAGTACGCTGAATTCGCGCCTGGTTATGTACCTAAATGTCGATGCCGCGGCTACGGCTGGTCAAGTTAGCCTACTTCATCCAAGAAAAAGCTGCATATACTACGGCCAGAATCTGCTGACGCTCGCTTCCGGCAACTGGGCACGAAACTCCGGCGCTCTATGTGCGGTGACGGATACCCTGATCGAACGAAGGATTCTAGCCAAGCTTGTTGCCCTATCGTGCAGCTGTGCTAGAGCAGCCAAGCCGCAGTATTTCACTTGCTGGTCGGGCGTCTTCGTAGACAGGCTTCGGCGGGATTGGTGCGGCACAGCAGTCGATGGTAAGTCAGGTGCTAGTCAGCCAGGTGATGTTCTCGTATCAACGTTCATACGATTACGCCGCATGGTGATAGTTGAGCCCTTATGAATGCCAATTGAATATTATGGTCGAGTTGAACAGGAATTTAAAGTAGTTTCCGCGATTCTCAATACCTTAAGGACTACGTAACTGCGTCGAGTGGGCAGGCACCTTCTCGGGCTGTAGAGCACCTGCCTCATTCGTTCAGTCAAGATATACAGCTTGCCAAAAACGCAGCATATTCTTCTCTGGTAATTAGAGGCAAGCAACATAGGAACTGTAGAGCAAAACATCATACGATCGAGTAGAGTCGAAGCAACACTTGAAGAAGCCCCGTCAACTTCATAAATCAACTAACCAAAATTATAGAATTACTTTTTGAAAATGTAATCAAGGCACGATCCCAGTAAAGTACAGCTGATAAAGCACATCGCCAGCTCTACTGAGGGGCACGTCGCATTGCGCTGTCCGAGAATGATAGTCCGCTGTGTTTCGATTGGCTGAACATCTGCAGAATCCTTGCTAAAACTCAGCAGCCAGTCCGCAAACAGTCAAGTAAAACTTGAAAAGTAAACTTGAGAATTACAGTTGTAACTTTTAGAAAAAACTTTAATGTAATTCTCCATTGCAGAAAGGTCTGACCCCTGTTATTCCTTTCAAAACACACCATGTACCCTTCGTTAGGACACATAGCGACGGAGTTCCGGTGTGTCCGTCTGTGAGGTATAAAGGCGCCATCATCCGCACAGCTCGTCCTAAGCTAATCCTCCATCCCATCGCAACACCCAGTCACATAGCAGCTAACATATACTGATCATCACTTAAGAAAGAGTTGACTAAGCATTGACTTGGGCGTCCCATGATATGCACGACTAATTCCCTTAAGTTGAGAAACACTCGCTAATCTGTCACCCAAACATCATCTTCCAGCAGAATACCAGAGAATCATTGACCAGGCGTTCGGCCCTGTCGGTCACATAAACAGCAGAGGACCGTAAAATAAGAGCGTCTCCCAATCATGCCCTCCTAGACATACTCTCATAAATAAATGCCATAAGGACACTTCATAAACATATGTCATGAACAAAAGCCTGGAAGGCACACGCCGACCACATAAGCAGCTAGATTGTACCGTTGCTGCATCAAAAGAGAGCCAGGTGCGAATCGCACACAGTATCTAAGCATCTGGACGACAGATTGATCTCGTTCCAATATACATAACGCCTTTACACATTGCTATCCGACCGAGTTGTCTAAGCTACATAGAGGTCCTCCATACCAAATAACAGATTGAAGATCACCTTCAGAGGGCTTGAAATCGATCTCTCGCCTCATCAGGCCTACATAGGTACCTGATCAGGAGGTAGAGCACTAAGTAATTGTTCATCTCCATTCAAGACCTCTCGTACGTGTGTGAACCAGTCGCCAAATACCCCTAGTAAGCTGCCCGCCCTCGATCGTCACCAACAAGCCACCACACGCTCTTGAGCAGACAAGTCGGTGAACACCAGCACTCGGGTCTCTGCACGCCTCCTGGAAGACCAGACGTGCCACACCCTCCACTGGAATCTGCCTGATTCCATTCCCTCGGATTATCCCTCCAACCGCCTTGCCATCTGCCTTGGTCGGCAGAAACGACCGCCCCGTTTCTGCCTAAATCGTTGGGGTTTTGTTTCGAAACTACTGGTCGGACTCGGCCCCACTTTGCGGCACCGGGGCCGAACATTCACACCTCCCGGGCCCGGCTTGTGTCAACCATCACCTCCGGCTGCACCAGTCGAGAGCTCTCGCCTCCTCACAACTTGGTAGATAGATGCCTCGATACCTGGCCTCAAATCCGGCCCTTTCTCAGCAATCTCCACCCTATACCAACTTCTCTTCTTCTTCCCTTTCTTCAACTTCTTTTTTCTTTCTTCTCTCTGCCAACCACATCACAAGCTCCATCCAACTACGACAGCTTTCTCTTCTCACCAACGACAGCTTGCTTTCTTCGACAAGGAAAGCATTCAGCCCCAAACACCAAAGACAACCCCCCTTCCGTAAGTTCGTCTTCCTGTTTTCTATTTTCTTCTGTTTTTTCATGATGTTCCCCTTCGTCACCTCTTCCTTTACGATCTTTGCCTTGGTCGTTTTCATTCTTTTCCTTATCCTTCGTTACTTGTCCCTTCATACCATTTGCCTTTGTCGTTTTTATTGTTTTCCCTGTCCTTCGTTATTTGTCGCTTTATGATCTTTACCTTGGTCGTTTTCATTATTTCCCTTCTTTTCCTTATTATCTTTCGTTTTCTCTACTTCCATGACTTTTACCATTATTTTGTTCAGTAGTCCCCTTTTTTCTCTTATTATCTTTTGTTACCTCTGTTTCCATGATCTTTGCTTTTGTTATTTTTACTAGTTCCCTTATTCCCCTTGTTATCTCTCGTTACCTCCCCTTTTATGTTCTTTACTTTTATTAACTCTATTGTTTTCTCTATTCTTTATTATTACTATAACTCGTCACCTCCCCTTTTATGTTCTTTGCCTTTGTTATTTCTATTGTTTTCTCTATTCTTTATTATCACTATAACTCGTTACCTCCCCTTCCATGTTCTTTACCTTTGTTGGTTCTATTGTTTTCTCCATTCTTCATTATCACTGCAACTCGTCACCTCCCCTTCCATGTTCTTTGCCTTTGTTGGTTCTATTGTTTTCTCCATTCTTCATCATCACTGCAACTGGTCATGCGTTCGCTCTCGCTCGCTCGTATTCGTCCATGATACTTACTATGGGAAACAGGGAATAGAAACATGAGCCTTTCTTTAGGTGCTGGTGGCAATGGTGGCTTCGGAGGTGGAGGTGGGGGGGTAGGCTCAGGCCTGCCTCCTACACCTTCCGGCTACGGAGACGTAGCCGCCTTTATCAGGACCTTCGAGGGGAAGGTCGCTAGCCTTCTCTCACTGGCCGCGAGGTCAGTGAGCACCATTGCTACTGGTGAGGTGGCCGATGCTCGGAGGGTTGTGGCCCTTTTTATACGATGGCTGAGTGAGGTTTGGTCGCGCTTCCCCTCCCAGGTGCCGCGGGAGATCTTGATGGCAAGATTCGCCATCAAGAGGAAGCTCGAGATCATCATGAAGACGCCGTCAGAGGGTCTCCAGGAGAAGAGACATCGCTTCTTTCTGGGGCCAGAGAAAAACAGCGCCCGAGACCTTGTCCAATGGCTCAACGCCCTGTCCGACCGGCCTCTAGAGCCCCCTCGACCGGCTTTGCCCACCCTCGCGCCTACCCCAGCTCCGACTTCGTCGACCGCCGCCAGATCAACCAGGCCCAACTCTTCGACAAACAGGTCGGCGGATGGTGTCAAGCCTGTTCCCCGCGACCATCCCATCTGGGGTGTCTTGGGCATCATGCATGGACTCGGCCTGCGACCAGGAAGCAAAACGCAAGCATTCAATCCTGCCTACGATGAATACAAACGGTCAGCCAAAGTTCTCGGACACAATGGCTTGGCAATTGGACAGTGGTTTCCGAATCAGTTGTCTGCGATGTGGTACGGCGGACATGGCGAGTCCAACGCGGGCATCTCGTACATGAGAGGGCCAAATGGCGAACCGGGCCCTGCCCTTTCCATCATCATGGCAGAGAAGTACAGTGATATCGACGTCGACCGTGGTGACGATATTGTCCACTGCGGAAGCAATTCACTTGATAACACATCGAGCAACACTCCCGTCGGACCGCCCGTTCGGGGCAATGCAGCTCTCTTGGTTTCCAAGGAACGCCAGTCTCCTGTTCGTGTCTTTCGCAAGGCGAAGAAGGGCAATAACGGCTCCGCTTACGCGCCTAAAGTCGGACTGCGCTACGATGGCCTCTATGTTGTTGTCGGTTACAGTAAGGCCACAAACGACAAAGGCGGCATCTACCATAAGTTCACCCTGAGACGCGGAGATGGCCAGCCTTCTCTTGATACTCTCAGAAACATACCCAGCAGAAAGAAGCGGAGAGATTATGCAAAGATCGACGAAGGCTACTAGTTCCGACAACTCTTTCGACTGAACTGCTTCATTCCTACGAGCAGGGCGACACAGTCTACTGGTCAAGAGAACCTTACTCTAGGTGGAAGGAAGCTGTATGGGCATCGAGTTTTCTTTTCTTTTTCTTTTTCTTTTCGGGGCCGAGGGGGCCATATTGGCTCTAGCAGCATGATCAGGCATGATCATCAGGCAATCGTTTCCATTGAAGGATCGTCGCCAATCATCATTGCACTTTCTGGGCCTGGGGTAGGCTACCGTGGATGGTATCGGCAAGATCAACAGGATTACTTTCCCATTGAAGAATCGTTTCTAGCTGCATTTTGGGCGTTTACAAGGGTCTTCAAAGATTCAGAGTCTATGGGTGGTGGAGGTAATATCGGAGGAGAGCTAGGGGACTTCACCACAGACAGTCGTATCAGACACATCGAATTTGCGATCAACCAGGCTTGACTTCCATTTCGTGATGTTCATGAACAGTGAAACTTGCGATATCTGCAGAATTTGTGGAATTCATAGGAGCCGTGTTTGCCATCTATCAATGCTCCGGAACGCCGTCACAAAGAGCTGCCCCTCTTGTAAAACCACAGCCTCGCATCTTCAATGCCCAACGCGCTGACCAAGAGTATCTTTCCAAACGCGTCAATATCATCAGCAGCAGCATCCCTCAAGGCTTCCTCAAAGCCCTGCTTTGTAATCACAAGGTGCTGCTTCTCCTTCCAAGCAACAGCAAAGTCAACTACGGTAGGCGCCTTCCAAAGATGAGCGGACATGGTCCACGACTGACAAAACACGTATCGTTCCTCACATCCATTGGTAAGCGTGCCGACCAGAGCACTATAGGCAACAAGGAAGAAACAGGTGAAGAATATGGTACGTCGAGCTGACTCTTGGAAGATCCATTCCTGCCAAAAGTCCTTGGTCGGGCATGCGGTGTAGTCTTGGGCCGGGCCAGTGGCAGGCTGTTCCGGTTCCCACTTCACAAACGGCAGTAGGGCGAGTATGGTGTGTTCTAGAGAGGATAAGGTGTGCTGAGCGGAGGCCCGCATGGAGATGTCGCCGTCGAACAGGCGGATTATTTGGTAGAGGAGGATGGCGTGGAAGCGAGCTAGAATGTCGAGGCGGTTCTTGGGCATTGGTGAGGCGAGCAGCTCGTGAGCTCTGGCTTGGATGGTACGTAGGACGAAGGATGAGTTGATTCTGTTCTTCGCTATGTAAAGAGCGCAGCAGGCTTGAGCATCTGGTGAATGTACAGTCAGATTCTTCCCATGGATAGTGGACTTGGGCGAGGGCGACATGAGGTACTTACCTTGCATGTCTCGGGGCATGTGGGCTCGATACAAACAGGGATGGCTCCACGGAGCTTGGTTCTCCATCACCACCGTGGTCGGAACCTTTTTGATTTCATCAAGGGCATACTGAAGACGGTTGGCTATCACACTCTCAAGTGAGCCTGGGGCAGAGTCGTAAGATGGGACAAGCATATCGTCTGGCTTGGGCGTGAGGGAAGGAGCGATCAAGGCCCCTTCGAGGAAGGCTTCACTGGTGATGAGTTCGTCAAAGGCCAGATCAAAGTTGACATCTTCCAAGTCTCCCATGTCTAAAGGTAAAAGATCCGGATTCTGGGACCAAGGAGTGAGGGAAGCGCTGGAGCCAGCGTTGTCGTCGAGGAGGGGAACGGGACTTGGAGCTGCACTGCTTTGATTATGCTGTCGCCGAGGCTTCGGGGTTCGCACAACGAGATCGCGATTGCTCGCCTTTGATCTGATCGGGATTGGCGGAGCGGAGTAGTCGCAGGCGATATTCCGCCTCGAGCACCGCAAGCATGCCGGTTGGCCGTGGTCGCATCTGCGCTTGGCTTTGGTGCAGGCTGTACATGTTTTCCGCCGTGGCGGCGGGTTGGCCCGCTCAAAGAATGAGTTTGACATGTTGGCCGATGCCCGCGTCGATTTCCCCCGTTAATGAGTGAAAGGACATCTGAATCTGACTGTCAAATTGAAGATAGGTTATGCCGTCACACTCCTCGAGGAAGCTTTCCAACCAAATTGAATGAGTGTCAAAGCACTGAAGGTGAGCGCTGAACGGATCTCATTGAGACGTTGTCAGCGCTGCTCGGTTTGAGCTTACTTAATCTGGCGGGATTCCGCCAACATTTCCCACTTCATCCTTCATCCTTCATCTCCTTTGTCTGCGTCTTTATTTGCAAGAAACACCAAAGTACTTATCGTTCCGACCAATCAGCCATGTATAATGTGCGATCAATACCATCAAGCGAAGCTGGCGGCGTCCCGTCGTCGGTCGCGCATCGTTGAAGGATTCCCGCGATGAGGACTTCAACGAATTGATGGCATCAATCATGGATTCTCAACATCCGGCATGACCGCTATCCTTTTGTGAGTATATAAAGCGCCGAGAGAACTGTTCTGACCTGCTACAGATCAAGCAGTCTCATCACAATATCTTCTTCCAATCGACTCTCACCGCGTTTCTTCCCTCACGTTTCACTTGGACTTATCAACCCAGCTTCGACATCACACACATACTGCAATGTCTCAACACACCATCTTCGTCAGCGGCGCAACAGGCACGGTCGGCGGTTCAGTCGCGCGAAACCTCCTCGCAGCCGGCATCGCAGTCCACGCCCTCGCCCGCAACCCAGACTCTCCCGCCGCCAAAGCGCTCTCCTCCCTCGGCGCCTCTCTCACCCCAGGAGGCTACGACGACGAAGGTGCCCTCGAGGAGGCGATGAAAGGCATCACAGGGGCCTTTTTGAACCTGATGCCCGACTTCGTCGACCACACCTGGGAACTCAAGACGGCGAAGCGCATCATGGCCGCTGCCAAGGCGGCAGGCGCCACACAATTCATCTACAGCAGCAGCTTCTCGGTAGACGCTCCTCAGAAGCTCAAGTACTGGGATCCCGAAAGCTTCACTGCTATGGTCCTTCTCTCGAAGCAGGCTATTGAGAACGAGGTCCGGAAAGCGGGCTTCGAGCACTGGACGATCCTACGACCCGGGAACTTTACGGCGAACTACATCCTCCCGATCGTTGCCGTGTACCCGGATCTTGCCAAGAAAGGGCGCTTCGTAACAGCTCTGACGCCCGAGACGAAGTTGCCGACGGTGGACCCGAACGATATCGGACAGTTTGCGTTGGCGGCGTACCGGGATCCTGTCAAGTTCAACACTCAGGAGATCTCACTTGCGTCGGAGCTCCTCACCGCAGATGATATCATGGGGAAACTTGCGAGGTTTACGGGGAAGGACATCAAGGCTGTCTATCTCTCTGATGAGGAGGTTGAGGCGCAGAAAGGAGGGAACCCGTTCTTGGCTGGACAGCTGGCTATGCGTGACATGGATCAGTTTGCTGATATTGAGGGGACAAGAAGCTGGGGAGTTGCCTTGGGGACCTTTGACGAATATCTGGAGCGGGAGAAAGAGAGGGTCAGCGAGACCTATGGACATCTTGCATAGACTTTTGTAGGGTGGTTTTCTCACAGGCTGCAAACGAGAGGAACGAGGACAACATACCAGAACCATGAGTCGATAGGATATATCAGACATCATCCAATATTAAACCCCCAAGCCTCGCTATGCCTCTCCCTCCCCCATCTCGCCATACCCTCCCCCAACCCCTGCGTCACCCCAGCATCATATCTCATCCCGCTGTCCGCCCACGCAACCCTTCCCGTCCTCCACGTAACCCACTCCTCCGCCAAACACCCCTCAGGCGCCCTCAAAATTCCAGCAGCGACATTGACCAACCTCTCTCCATTCGCCTGCTTCCTACCATCCACCCCAAAATACGCCATCGCACTCGCGCCACACGTCCCGCAGAACGACCGCCGCACGTTCTCAGACGACTTGAACGTCTTGGCCGTCCCACCGAGCTGGAGGCCCTCGGGCACGGAGGGGGTGATGCAGCTCTCGGGGATACAGACCCATGCTATGGCGTGGACTCCCGTTTGGAGACGGCAGTCGTCGCAGGCGTCTACGCAGGCCGGCCACTTTCGCGAGTCAACGGGCGAGAGCCAGGCTTCGTAGGCTTTATCCTCGAGCATGGAGGGTTTGGGGCGGGAGATTGTAAAGGAGACGCCGCCGCAGTGGCATTGCGCGCGGAGGACCTCTTCGCCATCGACGCCGACTTCTCGCCCGTGTCTCGTTGTAGGCGTCGCGGCTTCAGATTCGTCCTTCTTGGGATTCCAAAAGTTCATCTCTTTGCCGTTCACCGCTGGGAGCCATTCATATAATCCCCCGCCCGGCGCGGAGGCCGTGTTGACGTGAGACCGGATATCCCAGACGGCGGGTACATCATCCTGATTCGCGTCAAAGATGGACGCCGAGATAACCCAGTCGTCGTCGTCGACGCCCACGTCTCCGATGTGGCAGCTGCACGTACTGCAAAAGTACCGTGTGCTCGAGGCCGTCGCGTGGCGATAGGCCGTGAGAGAGGATGACAGCGAAGACGGGGCGATGAAAGAGGGGGATACGCCGGATGGGAGAGGCGCGTGGAAGATGCAGAGGGTTCCGTGAGTGTAGCGGCAGATGCTGCAGTGACAGAGGTGGACTCTGAGGGGGAGGGAGGAGGTGGGTAAAGTGAGGGTAAAGTGGACGGCTTTGCAGTAGCAACGGGCCGTGAGAGTCTTTGTTGTCGGGGCAGACCCGGCGGGTTGGGGATGGTCTTCACTCATTGCAATGTGAATTGTTCAAAGCCACGTTGAGAGTGAGGGGATATTCGATGAATTGCGTTGAAACATGATGAAGAAATGAGGTACGGAGCTTGACTTGAGCTACCGGTCTCACTTCCTATTTCAGCTGAGCGATAAGAATCAACTTGACATGACGCCGAAGGGCGTGGTGCAAGTCGAGTTAGCCTAATATGCGGGGTTCAACCGCCACGAGAGAACCGCGCCTACAACGCCTTCAACATAAAACCATGTGGCGTTGCGATGTCGGATGACTTTCTCATAACTATGTTTCATTACATATATAGCTAAAGGTAGATTCAAACAATTGTCTAAAAGGGTATCACTTGTGGCCGCGTTCATACTCATATTGTATCACACTCTTATGCTGTGCTCTTCCTGCTCTCCTTCTTGAGCACCTTGTCCTTTGCGTCCTGGCGCCACTTCACGCCCCAGTACATGATGGCCAGCAATGCCGGACTGAAGACAATATAGAGAAGAGCCAGAAAAGTAAAGGCCCAGCCCACGCCCATCCCGTTAATCATGGGAATTATCGCTGCAGTCGCAGCCGCACCGAGCAGACACCTCGTAAAATTGTTCGCCGCCGTTGCAGTCCCGGCTTTCCCTGGGTGGATGTCGATGATGAGCGTATTGGTCGTGTTATTGAATCCAATCATGCCGACTCCGAAGAGAAAGAGCAGCACGCATGGCACAGCCACGGGCGCTCGAAGGTGTAGAGCCCAACCCCAGATGAGCAGCAGAATCGAGCTGAGATACAGCAGCGGAAGACCGACTTCGAGGCGGGCTTTCTCAATGGGGAACCCAGTCATGTCTTGCTGACGAGACTTATCGTAGGGAATCCCAAGGCGCTTGCAATGCCGGCGGTAGTTCCAGTTGATTAGAGGTCCTACAAGAAAGGCAGCCACGACTGAGCCGCCAGCCATGGGCAGGTACATGAGGCCGACCTTAAGACTGTCGAAACCGTAGATCTCCTGGAACTGGGTCGGCATGGAAGAGGCGATAGCGTAAAACCCAGCAAAGACAATGGCGCTGAAGCCGAGAAGTAGCCCAAGCTCTCTCTCGAAGAGTAGACGAAGTGACTCAAACGGGCTGATCTTGAACTTGAGACTTGGTTTGACAGGGTTTGATGCTCCTGTTGTTTGTCTCGTTACCGGCGCTCCATCTCCCTTCTTGGCTCTGTAATGGTCCTTGATAAGCTGGAAGCCGGTTCGGTAGAGCTTTGGCGGTCGCACGGAGCCATCATCCACAATCCTCCTGCAAGTCTCTGGGAAGAAGAGAAGAAGAACGATGAAGAAGACGCCGGCCAGAATGGCAAGAAACCAAAATATAGATCTCCATCCTAGATACTGTGCTAGAACACCACCGAGGACTGGCCCCAGTGCGGGCGCTAGAACAATGGGTATAACAGTAAGACCAACGTACTGTCCCCTCTCAGCCGATGTGATGCTGTCTGCCACGACAGCTGAGGCCAGAGCAACGGTGCTGCTAGAGCCTGCAGACTGGATGCAGCGAATGACGAGCAAAGAAGCAAAGTTCTGCGAGAGCGCAAGGCCAATGTTGGCCGCGATGTAGACGACGAAGCAAATCACATATGCAGGGCGTCTGCCGCTCTGATCAGCCAGAGAACCGATGAACATAGGCACGATTCCCTGAAATATCATGTAAGTCGTCAGGGTAAGGTTCATGTCCGAGTCGGAGACGTTGAACTCGTGAGCGAGAACGGTCAGAGCGGGAAGGTAGATTTGCGCGGTGAAAGGCGAGAAGAAGGCAGCCAGAGCGGCTCCCAGCACGATGAGCCGCTTCTCCCATGTCGTATAAACTGTAAATGGTGGAGGCTGTTGTTCTTCTGGCGGTGTAGCTGCTTCCTCGTCCACTATTGTAGATTTGGTAGAGTCGACCGGTGGCGCTGACATGTCTGAAGACGTGGGACTCGTTGGTCGAGACATTGTTGGCGATGATGTTTGATCTCAGTCTTGGCCAGCCTTGATACAGAGCCTGATGATGGGAAATGCAGTAAGAGGAATGCCAGTCATTGGGGCAAATGTATTGATAAATACATGTTATTGCCGAGATCAGGACTTATGATAAAAAAGTCCGTCTGCGGCTAAGTAGTTGACTAGGCAGTCATTGGGGCATAATCGGGCATTTTGGGGGCTTTGGGGCCATTTGGGGGCATTTGGGGCGCAGATGTAATCGATCACCGCTCGTTCGGTGGAACTAATACGACATCGTTGTCAGAATGCATACTCGGTGCCGAGTCGGCGTGTGTCGAAGAGTGAGCGTCGGCTGGAGTTGCGACAGTATCAGGCTAGCGGACAATAAGACTTCGGTATCTCTCTGTCTTAGTCAATCTGTGCCCCGTGGGTCTTTTGCGGCCCAAGTAGAAAAAAGCGTAAGATCCCGGCGATAATCACACTACCGCGTGACTTATCCATCGCGGACCTTGACCCGAAGCCCTCGAACGGAGTGCTGAGCGGGCCGCTCTCGGCAAAGGCATATAATCATGGTTGTCTCGTCTATTCGATGGTAGCAGAAGAAGAAAAGTTCAGCCATAAGAACGTGTCATGGTCATTGAAAAACAACATGATGTGATGAGTGCGATGGAATATCGAGGTGAAGTTGAAAGTTTTGAGTTACACTCGAACTTACACGGAACGCCAAGAGGGAGGAGGACGGGAGCCAGGGAGGAAGGCACCTCCGGAATGGGGCGGACCGTCTTCGGGAAATTTCGACACTGTACGTACACACAGTACGTACAGCTCTGTCATCGATTGGGAAGGCGGTAACGTGTTTTCTTGGAGAAGCCACCTGGAGACTTGGAGGTACCCTTGTACTTTTGGGAGGGAGCTCCAGCATGAAGTGTCCAGAGCTCCGTCGGGCTTCAGGCAGGCCCTTACCTTAGACCTCAAGACCCTGCATTCACTCAAGAGCTGCTCTCGATATCTACCCTCTTAACCTCTCCTGTCTCGAGAACTACCCTACACATCTTCAGACTCGGTGCCCTGTCGCATATCAGCCCAAAATGGTCAGTCGTGCAGACTCCCTCCTAACCTTAAACCCCAGATGCGCCGTACTAACAAGCTGCAGAACGTCCAATACAACTCGGCCCTGCGCCAGAGCAAAGCCATCCGCAACGACCTCGAGAAGCTGTCCTCCTCAGCTGCGCAACCAGCTGCCTTGACCCCCGCCGAGATTGGCAATGTGTCTGCATCTCTCGCCTCTTTTTCCAAGACCGTCGACGAATACAACCAACTAGCTCGCCAGGAGCTCGTACCCAAGAAACAAGAAGAAGCCTACGAACGAGTGAAACGGTTCCGCGATGACCTCTCCGATTTCCGCTCTCAGGTCGACTCTCTCAAGAAGGCTCGCGAAGAAGCCGCCCACAACAATAATCGAGGCGAGCTGCTAGGCCGTCGAGCTTATGTCACAGCCACCCCCGAGAACCCCTACGCCAACGTCAATAAGTCGTCCCAATTCCACAGCCGAGGTGCTTCGACAGGTCAGGCCGGCGGCGGTGGGCTGAGCATGGGCGGAAACGATGTCACAAGAGAACAACACGCCCTGCGAGAGCAGAACTTCTTTGCTAGCACCAACTCAGCCTTGGACGAATACATTGCTCGCGGGCAAGCCGTACTAGGCGATCTCGGAACGCAGCGCGAAATGCTCAAGAACACCCAAAAGAGGCTCTACTCTGTCGGCAACACGCTGGGCATCTCTGGCGACACCATTCGCATGATTGAGCGCCGCGCCAAGGAAGACAAGTGGATCTTTTGGGCCGGCGTCATCATCTTCTTCCTCTTCTGCTGGGCGTGCATACACTTTTTACGGTAAACGCACATCACATTTGGAGTCGCGCCGCCAGAGACGAGAAAACAACGCTGGGCAATAAGCAGGGTAAAAGGCATTGGGGAGTCGGCTGCAGTATATGCGCCATACAAACTTTTTGTCATCATCGGAGCTCTCACTGTACAACAAGCGACGGTCGAATTTTTTTTTTTCGTTTGACCTCTTTTTTGGTTTATTCAGTGCCCACAAGAGCAATGGTGAAAAGCACCGTTTCGGTTGTCTCGATCTCGACCACCCTTGTCTCGGGCAGCACGTGGTTGCTGGTGCTCATGTGGCCCCCAAACTTGGTCTCCCAGTTCTCCACGTCCCATTCGAGGCCCTTGGTGGTGATGTAGCTGGTCCCGCCGATCGGGACGATGCCGACGTGCTTGCCAAAGACGTCCTCGCCGTCTTCGCGGACCCAGATGCTGTGGTGGCCGGGCTTGAGGAGGAAGGTCAGGCTCTGGCCGGAGACGAGGTACAGCTTGCCCTGGGCATAATCCGGGCCCGGCTGGAAGAGGTATAGATGGTGCACCTGGCTGAGACCCTGGTCAACGCGGCCACCTAGTCCACCGAGAGCGACGATGTCAGTCTCGGGGCCGTGGTTTGATCGAATCCATGAGACGGCCTTGGCGAAGTCTGTTGAGTACTGGTCGGGATCATGTATGACTTGGGCTGGCTTTTCTAGCGTTGTGTAGTAGTCCTTGACGGAGGGGAGGAGTGAGTCCAAATCCCCGATGATAACGTCGAGGTTGTTCTGTATGAGTCAGACAGTGTCATCGTGATGACGAGAGATGCAGGCACTCACGTATGGAGGGCGGGATTGAGCCTCAGCTGCTTTGTTCAGATCGTATAGCCTATTTGCTCCGCCATCTGCAGCAACTCGTGTGAGGGCTCCATGAAGAGTCAGCATGGGATCAAGTCAAACGAGTGCAAGAAGGTTGTACCATTTGTCCATAGTGAGTCAAAAACTGGCGTCTGCCTCACAGGTTGGTTGAGTACAATGAGAGAAAAGTCGACAGTGCTTGGATGTTCTGGTTTCTTGTCGCGGAGGAGACCTATCGGCCGCCACTCGAAACTTGGCGACATACTGAAGTCTCTCTCTTTGGTCTCTCTCTATTTTAGCACAAAACTACCTCAGTCAGAGGGTCAGATAGCCAGAAAGACAAGGATATCTCTAAATACAAGTGGCCCTCTCGAAAAGTGCAGATGTGTCAGACTTTGCCTTGATTGTCGCTCAAGTAGCAAAGTTGAAGACTGCAGAGAGGATAACAATACTGTATCACCAACTTGCATCAGGTACTTTATTCAAGGTTGAGTTGTCCATGATGCGTTTCTTACGCCGGCGTAGGCAGTCATCAGTGTCACCGGCCTAAAAAGGAATATCTCGCAGAAAGTGGTGCACGGCATCAGCAGCCAATGAAGCGTCGAATCCCTCAGATTTTAATTGGACTTTTTGGACCGTCCGATCGGCCGGACCTTGCAGGCTGCATCGAACGGGCGTGGCGGGCGTCGGTGGGCGTGACAGGCTTGGGCCAGCACAATCGAGCGATAATGCGCCGCTAAAACTCCGGCAGAATCCGCCCATCGAAGCTTCAATTTTCTTTTCCATCCAGGATTACCAACCAGTAACGCTTGGAAAGCTCACAAGCTGTCCACGACCAAACCCGTGCCCTCCGCCCATCTCTCTAATTCCCCTTTGTCGTTTGTCTTTTGCAATTGCACCCACATCCCTTTTTCCTTTGGTTCAGCTTTCCTACATACATAACATTCACACACACAATGTATCGCAGCGGCATGCGTTCGGCGCCCCGCGCCCTCAGCGCCGCCCGACAGTCGGCACTTCGCGCAGCTCCCAGACGATTCGCCTCAACAGCACCCGCCGACAAGCCCAGGACGTGGAAGGGTGCGGCAGTAAGATGGGGTCTTGCCGCTGGTGCCCTTTACTGGTACAACACAAGTCCAGTCTTTGCCGAGGAGCCCATCCGTATGTCTCCCGCGCCGATGAAGGAAGAGATGCTTAGAAGAACGTGATCGTTTCTAACTATGTGTTGCTCAACAGCCAAAACGATCGCCGCCCCGTCCCAGTTCTCCGAGTCCGATCTTACCACCGTCGATGCCATTGTCGAAGAGAAGCGCAAGCGAGCCATCGTAAAGGCCGAGGAGGCCAAGCCCGCCGCCGCCGCCGCCCCCGTACCGACAGAAGCTAGCGAGCAGACCAAGGCTGCGCTCGAGGGTGAGGCCGCCGAGGGAAGCCCGGCACCCGCCCCCGGTTCTCCTGAGGCATTGGAGGCCGAGGCGGATCAGCAGGGTGCCTTCAACCCCGAGACGGGCGAGATCAACTGGGACTGCCCGTGCCTGGGCGGCATGGCTGACGGCCCCTGTGGAGAGGAATTCAAGGCTGCGTTTAGCTGCTTCGTCTACTCAAAGGAGGAGCCCAAGGGCATGGACTGCATTGAGAAGTTCCAGTACGTATTAGGAGGTGATGTGGAAACGAGATGTAGTGTGAGGAGTGCTAACTGGAATTTGCAGGGGAATGCAGACGTGCTTCAGGAAATACCCCGAGGTCTACGGCGACGAGCTGGCCGATGACGAGGGCGCCGATGAAGCCGAAGCCGCCGCCGCCGCCGCGCCCGCTCTCGACGCCAATGCCGATGCCGCGATTGCGCCGCCCACCAAGGCCGTTGAGGAGAAGAAGGAGGACAATAAGGATATCAAGAAGGAGACCAAGGAGGCCAAGGCCGACACCCCGGAGAAGACCCCCAAGGCCGAGGTCAAGCCCGAGCCCAAGGCGGAGAAGATGAAGCCCGCGCCGGCCGAGAAGCAGGAGAAGCCCAAGGCCCCTGCGGCTCCCTCGTCTGAGCCTGTTGATCTTACCCAGCCCAATAACAAGGCCGTCGATGCGACTGCGGCGAACAACATCTAAGAACAAGAGAGTTTCTTGCTTTCTGTACCAATTTACACACAAATAGCTATCATCAGGACTGGAGAGTGAAAGGTGGGAGAGAAGGAGCGAACGCTTGACTGCGAAGCCGCAGCTGCAGGTTGCGGAGCGTACGGCGTGGCTAATGAAACCATGACGGGGGAAAAATCAGGCATATTTCATGTACCATAATCGTGTACACAGTGTACCAGTACGGAAGCAAAAGAAAAAGAACAATAGACATACACTTCTCTGAGGGACTCCCCAAGAATCTCGTTTATTTTCCTTTTGAGTATTGATCAGTATTATTCTTGATCATAGTTATAGTGGGAATAGCTTCAATTTGCCCAAGAATACAGAATATGACTCTCACGGTCCCCACGAGCATGAATAACATGGCCAGATGTACCTATTACCTATAATGACAGCACACCGACGGCTAAGGCACCTTACATACTACCTAAGGACCCATCCGAGGATGCCCCGGTGCACGACATTGTTCCTGGCCAACATTGTGACGGCAGGACCCGACTTTTTCCCCGGCAGGTGCAGAGGAACCAGATACCCCCCACAGCGGTAATCTGTCAGGGTTGTGATTGGCCGGGCGATCAGGTTGTCCCAAGCTCCCGAGCCGCATACGTCATACGTCATTGGTCTCCAGGCCACTACGCGCCAACCAAGATCAAGGAAAGCGCTCGCGGGGGTGCGCCATCCCATCCCGTCAAACCACCTGACGGAACCATTCCCTCAAAATTCCCTCCCATCCTCAGGCTTCTCCCGACTTCCTCCTTACCCCCATTTCACATGACTGCATCTTCTTAAAAGGAACTCCTACCCATTCATCCATCCCGCGCGTCATCCTGTCGATCTGCCACACACCTTTTTACACCTCGCACATCTTGCATCTCTCCCTCCCTCTTTGATACCCCCAGCCGCCTCCTACACCTACCTTGCCTACATCAAAGCACAAAGCTTCTCTTCCAACCACAGCTCTCATCTCTCGCAAGTAAGTAAACAAAGTTGCGTCATACCGGAGACGTTGCGCATGCGATGCTAACAACACTACCCAGTGGCTTCCTACGCAGACATGGCCGCCAAGGGCCCCAAGCAGACTCCTGAGGAGGTACGTTCTTCTTCCTTGCATTTGACCGCGTGATCTCATTTAACCCTCAATCAACCGTCTACGTATCGTTGCTAACATTCTCTCCCTCCAGGCCGCTGCTCCCCCTCCCCCCGAAATCTCCGTCGACTCCACCGCCTCTACCTCCTCCCTCGTCGATGTCGACATGCCGAGCGTACACACCGTCCCCCACGACTTCCTCGAGCAGGAGATCCAGACAGAAACCCAGGCCGACCGCGTCGACCGCGAAGAGAAGGCCCGCGCCGAGGCCGACCTCGCCAAGAAGAAGGCCGCGTCCAAGGCCCGTAAGGCCGACTCGTGGCTCAAGCGCCAGTTCTCCTCCCTCTCCGACGGCACCGCCAGCGCCCTCGTTGTCTCCAACCTCGTCGGTGTTGTCGGCCTCAGCGCCTTCCTCGGATACAAGGCATGGGGTCTTTATGAGCGCGGCCGTCTGTCGTGGCAGAGCGTCGGCCTGGGCTTGGGCATCCTTGGTGTTGTTGGTCTTGGAGAGGGTATCTTTGGAAGGTAAGCATTCACTTTCTCGTTCCCAATGACCACGAGCTATGCGCATGGATACTGACTGTTTCTTCCCCATAGCTACCTGTACAAGACCAAGGGCAAGAAATAGACTGACAAGTGCGCGTCGGGGACGACGGCGGCTTTGAATTACTTTTCTTCTTCTACTACCTAACCTAGCTTGGGAAACTACTCTTCTCTATTTGGCATGTTTGCACGGATGCTGGCTTGTTGGCGTGTAATGGCGTCTTTACGAACGAACGACGTCGGATAAACGGCTCTTGGCTGTAATGTATGTACTGGGCGTTCGGGGCGAATATGGAAATGCACACACACAATCTCCTCCAAAACACACTTGCTCTCTCTAAAGAAGTGCTCAAACAACTTTCTCCCTTTGGCTGACTGTAGATGACCTCACGACACCACACCGCGATTCCAACATTCATAAGATTCCGAGGCCGGGGTATACCACACACACACACCAAATGGCAATATCAACAATAATATTGAATATACTAAGAAAGGAGACCGACCGTCCGTCCGCCCGGTCTGCTATTCCGCCTCCGGTTTAACCTCCACATAAGTTAGTTTCTGGTATGGTATGGTGGTGATCGTAGAAATCATACAGGGAAAAGAAAAAGAGAAAGACGAAGAAAACAAAGAGGAAAACGAAGAGAGAGAAAAAAAATAACAAAAGGTAGGTTTAGCCAAAGCTCAACATCAACCCCGCCCCAAAGTCGCTATGCCGTTTGGTTGCTAACTCCTCCAACCCCGTTGTGAACCCTTCCCAGACCCGGACACCTTTGTAGCAAAACGCCCTTCGCAACCCAGTCTTCTGTTCAACCGTTTGAAGCCAACCTAAGCCTTGCCTTTAGCCGTTGCCCGCTTTGCCCACACGCACATACGCACACACACGCACACGATAAAGCCTTTCTTACATCGATCGATCGAAACGCCGCTCGTACTCGACCCCGAATCCTACACTTCCTCCTCTTGCGCCTGCTGCCCAAGACCACATGGCGACAGGGCATTACGTGTTGCGGCTGTTGTTGTGCAGCTCTCTCAGGCGCTTGACCCAGTGCTTGCGTAGCGCCGGCGACATCTTGCAAAAGATCATGGCCTTGTTGTCATCCGCGAGAGCCTTCTCCGCAATCTTAAGCTGGAGGTCCATGTCTTCGTCGGAGAAGTCGCGGAAGAAGATGTCAATCGCCTGCTCGGGCCACCGCGGTGGGCTCCGGCCGCGGAGAGCGTCGGCGATCTTGATCAGCCCGTCCTCCATCAGCTGCTTGCCGGCGGAGACCATGTTTGCCGTCGTGGCGTCGTTGCCGTGACTGTGGCTGTGGCTGTTTGATGCGCCAGGCCCCGATGCTTGCGCGGGGTTCGTGTAGCCTGATACACGTCGGCGCTTCTCTGCCGGTTGCGCCGGTGGGCCCATGGGCGCCGTCGGCGCTTTGCCGCCAGTGTCGGATGTCGATACTTGCTGGGGAAATCTTTTGCGTCCTGTGGCAGTTTCCTCGGGGGGCGTCAAAGCGCTCGTGCCTGCGATATGCGTCCTAGGCGGAATCGCGGTGGAAGTGGGCCGTTGCTGTTGCTGCTGTGGTTGCTGGTGCTGTTGCTGCTGCTGCTGTATTTGTTGTTGTTGTTGCTGCTGGGGCTGATGTTGCTGTTGGGGTATCATGGGTTGTTGGACTTGTGCTACGGGAGACTGGCTTACGGAGCCGCGAGGCTGTACTTGGTGGTTGATGCCCGTCTGTGAGGTTCCGTAAGGCGGCTCAACCTGAAGATCGAGGACTGCGGTGCCCGGCATATCCGGGTCTTCAGATCCTTGAATCACATCGGGACCCTTTCGCTTCGGCTTCATGATACGTTTAGGAGCACCTCCAGAACCGACGACGTCAGGATACAGGATTTCCATGAACGATTCATGGTCGAATGGCCGACCACGCAACGCGCGCGATAATGGCTCTTTCTGCGGGGAAAGGGTCAGCGACAAAAGTCCGACACGACAATGATATATGAGGTACACGGGGGGGAGGTGGGCAGGTGGATTAGCGCGCGCGCGCGCGTCTTCACCAACATACCTCGATATGCGCTTTCCAGGCCTCCTCGGACGCGGTGACGGTACGGGTGGTCGGGTTGTAGAGGAACTCGGGGTCCTCGCGAAGGCCGCGCCAGAGACGAAATTTCTTACGCGCATTATCCGACTTATTAACGAGATGGCTCTTTGTGGGATATGCGCCGTGCTTCTCGCGAAGAGCGGTGGCGGCGCGATCCCAGGCGTCGGCCTTGAAGGAGTGGTTCTCGCGCAAGCCTAGCTGGACCGAGTCGCAAAGGGATCGGAAGAAGGTGGCCTCGTAGGCGGGCGTCCAGCTGAAGCGCGGTGCACGCTTGTCGCGGTCTCCGCCGGCGCTGCCGGGTGGGCCATCCGGGCCGCCGAACTCATCGTCTGACATTGAGTCCTTTTGTCGACGACGAGAGCAGACGGAACGGGGAGGTTAGAGGACGGAGAGGGAAGAGCGGAGGGGGAGGGATGGTAGTGGCCGAGCAGGACGAAGGAGGATAAGGGTATCCCCCAAGCGTCGAAGCGTCGAAGGGGGGGGCAGGCAGACAGTTGGGGACAGATGGGCGGTGGTGGTGGTGGTGGTGATGGTTAGTGGCGGCAATAAGGGTCGTTATGCGGCGGTAATGTCTTGGACCCCTACTTTTCGTATACGGAAGTCGCGATCCAATATGGGCCGGGTTCGGAGATGGAACGGGCAGCCAGGGCCGTGATGTTTGGATCTGACGGTGGCGAGGGGAGGGGAGCAGCAAAAAAAAAAAAAATTAGTACGGAGTAGACAGAGGGCGCGCGCAAAGGTCCTTGGATGAATGGATGGACGGATGGATTGGGGGGCGTGTAGCGCAGCGGTACGGTGCGGTGCGGTGCGGGCGGGTTTGGTGGTAGGTAGGTTTGGTTTGGTTTGGTTTGGTTGGGTGAGAGTTGTCGGGTGGGCGTGTGACCGAGTGTGAGAGAGAGAGAGACCCAGCCGGAGGTTCGTCGAGTTTGCGTTGCACGGGAGTGGGAAGCGAACGAACGTTGGGTTGGGCGTGGGGAAGAACCAACTGTCTGGTGACTTTGGTCTCTGTCAGCCTCTGCCGTAGGCGTGGGCGGTGGGTTCGTTCCCCGTTCCAGGTTGTTACGTGCGTTGGAACGTGGGAGCAAGACTCTGGGAGAGTCCGGGACTCTAGGAAGCTAGGAAGCTAGGAGAGAGCGAGTCGCGGAGCCTGGAGCGCGGTGGAGGGCGGGTATCCGTACGGGTCTGCGGCTGCGCTCACCTCTTTGCGGTAAATGCACGAGGCTGGCTGGCGGCTGGAGCTGAATCGTGAACGAACGAACCCGGCGAGATACAGAAACCATCCACAGACGCAGACGTAGACGGTAAGGTACTCCGTACTTTGTACGGATAATCAGAGCAACAGTTCAACGGAGAAAAGAGTTGAAGCGGGGCATTGATAGATAGTAAGTGACTTGGTTAGTTGGGAGCGAGTCGGGCGCAAAGTCACGTTCTCCTCTCGCAGACGGCAGCCGGGAGTGGTACGGTACGGTGCCTTTACCAATGGTGACAGCAGCCACGAGAGTCCCCCGGTATTGGACCGGACCAGACTCATCCCTTTGCACTAGTCTACTTCAGGACTAGCTGCTAGAGATTATGCTCAGAGGGGCCGGAGGGACGGAGTCGGGGTCCAGACAGTTCCAGACAGCCAGCCAGGTGCCCACGGGTGGTTCCTCTCCAAAGTAAACGCGGTTCCCGATTGATTAGTCACGGCAGCACGTGGATGGTCATGATCTTCCGTTCCCGTGCCAGCCGGACTTTAGCCTCCACCTCAGCTTCTGCACGGACCATGTTAGATCACGTGGGGGCATGCGTCTTCCCAGGTTAGCTTGCGCTTAGTCATTCTGCCCATCTTGGCGTAGCGTTGCTTTCCTCTCCTCCAGCCTTGTCTTTAAGGCAGAAAACTTGTTCTCTGCTCATCTTCCCCAGTTCAAACGGCAAGCCTCCACCACCGCCACGGCCATCATCCGGCTTGGCAGAAACACCAAGACTTCTTCGCAGGTGATGGATCCTCCAAGCTTGTCTAATGGAGTCGCCGTGTCTGTTCTTTACGCAGTACGTTTATTTCCCCCCCTCCCAAAAGCTCTATTCAGACATACTTTGCGCCTTAACGTGGGCGGTCCTGCAAGCCCGTTTCTTCACTCCCTCCCACTTTATTTAGCCAACATATGCAAGATCAAGCTTTCTTATGCCTACGCTCCCCTGACCAGTGTATCGAAATGGATCGCAATCCCCGAGATGGTCTGTAAAGTACCTTGAAATTAGATTTCCGACTCGTTGGTTCAGGCTTGTTCGACTCCTCAACCAAGGCTCTGACCTCATCGCGAGCGTGCCGTCATCACGTCAAATACCAACACATCTCAAAATCTTCATCTTCATCTCCGCCTCACATGTTCCCCTCTACTTCAGACAATGACCTCTAGATCCTCGGGCTGCAATGGGCGCACCCATCATTGCTACTGCGGTACTCCCGAACACGAAAGATGGTGTAAGCGGATGTGGTGGCCCCGGACAATAGCTAACAACCCGTGTGTACTGCGAGTTGCTGACTCTGGCTGACTCTGAACCACCCGACTCTGCCACCTCTATATACCGGTGATTACACCACCCTCAAAGTTACTCACCTTGCCAAGTCGCCAAGGACGGTGTCCGAGTCGCCCGTCTCGTAGACTTTTCGACGTTTGATGGCAGCAATCAATGCAGAGATTGCCAATTGAGCCGTACGCATTCAGACCGGGCAATTTACTCTCGCAACCACCGCACGGCACGCCCATGTTCATTAACTATCGTCAAACCATCTTTACGCCGAGCCTAAACCCGAGTAAAAAGGGCAACCTTTTCTAGTTCAAGGTATCTACGGAGACTACATTTGTCCAACCGGTCTTTAGGTTGGCTTTTAGAGTTGCTTCCTCCGACATGACAACTTTCTTCCATGTCTCCCGTGGCCCTGCGCCGGTTCAGATGATGGGCATTAGGGGGCAGTCCACTCTCGACTCACGGCAGCAGACCGATTATAGTTGATCTCATCTTTGTAGTGGCCGCAGGGCAGGATCCCGTTTTCTCGCAAATTGAACGGCCTAGCTTCGAGCCCAAGTTCAAGTTTGCCTGTCTTGCCCTATGGTCGTCATGCCACTTCCACAAATTGTGCACACTCAGCGCATAGCAAATGCCTTTATAGGATGGATGCACATGATATGCTACCGGGATGGATAGATCCCATAGCTTTCTCTCGCCTCTTCACACTTCGGTCTCGGGGTCCATCTGGTAAGGTCCCTGAGGAATACGATGCGGTGATCTGCCTGGCTGCAACGTCGAATATTCGAGGCGAAGTGCGTCAGCCGTCGTCGCAAAACATGAAGTGGAAACGGATCTACGGGTATGACTTGATGCTCAGCGCCAGCAAGGCCGTCACATTCGTTTCTCTACGGGACAAACAGTATTGCAAATCGTGCAACGAGGCCTCATGTTCTGCGACACCGACACCTCGCCTTTTCAGGAGCCACTAAGGTCGACTTACTCTCTCATAAGGCCTCCAGCTCAAGCCATGTCCTTGTTGCCCTTTGGGATGGTGTGGTGGTGGTGGAGGATGGATGGACGTCGACATTGAGAGCTCTCACCGGCTCGCCGCCACACTAACAATAACATGCCAAATGATACGCTGCGAGTACTTACACCTGCTGCTGCACGTACGAAGTAGTGTACCCGTACCTTGCAACCTTGCGTCAAGCGCTATACTACTTGACGCTACCTACCCGACAGTATATGGACCCCTCGCTACGCCCGGGGCACATGGGCCGCTCGGAACATTTGGCCGCTCGGAGTTTTACTGCTGGGATCCCGCCGCACAACTCTGTCTCAGAATCTTCAGTGGACCGTTTCAGGCCCTGTCAGCCTGTCCACTCACTCGACAGAAAGACTGGACTCAACGTCCATCCACGAGGACCCCCAGGAGAATGAGGGAGCCTTCACGAGAAGTTGAGACTCGAGAGAGGGGAGGGGGTTGGGGGGCACTGGGGCTTCTCCGAGTCCGCCCATCATCATTCGTTGTCTTCTCTCGAGAGTCTCTTGCAGCCTCCTTGCCTGGCTGGCAACATGGCTACAGCTTGCCAGCCAGCATCAACAGCCGCCGAGAGAAACTTGGTCTGGCCTGGACAACTCTGGCCACCATCGACCGATTGGGCCTCGTTGTCTCCGTTGTCTCTCTTCGCTGACTCCAACCCGGACTACGCGTTGGTCAGAAACGATGTTGACCACGCCGTTTACCCGTGGATACGTCAGCGACCTTGCCGATATTGCCCTGTCTTTTCGCCGGCGTTTTCAAAGATCCCAAACCCCAAACCGCCTTCTCCTGAACTAAGTCATCGCAAGGCCAAGGGGTTGTTTCTTCGCAGAGACCATGGTCAGAAAGAAACTAGAATCCAATCAAGGGAGATGAGGCCTAGTCGAACGGGAGCTCGTTCCAAGCTATGCGGCGGGAGGCTGCTCCGTCAGTCAGCTGTCTGTCTAGGTACCACACTCACACGCGAGAATGATAGACTAAGAAATGCGGACTATCGTCTACCTGACGGTCTGACAGCGACTGTGCCTGTGCCTGTGCCTGTGCCTGCCTATCCCCGGGGCGTGTCCGAGGTCCGCAAACAATGACAGTTTTGGCTTCAGCAATGGCACTTGTTTCTCCTTCATCCGATAGGGAAGAGGCCCTCGACCTAATTATGTTCGGTATCCCTCTTCCGCAACATCTCAAAGCTTAGCTCGCTAAGCAGGCCGCAACATGGAGGCCATGGAGGCCGTGGACCAGATCGCCCTTGGCAAAAAGTCTTGCTTTGCCCAGCAGTCACATTGCAGACACATCGCTACTGCGCCAAGCGCCGCGAGGCTTAGCTAGCGACGGGAGAGCAACCATGGGGATCGCTGAAACGCCAAGCGGAAACAACTGCGAACGCTGACTTACCAGAGGGGTCCAATGACGAGATTCACCCGGGATACTGTCCTCCTCCTTTCTCTTTCGAATGCACCGTCGAATGCTCGCTCGCCCATCCTTCGCCGCTCTCCCGCGCTCGATCCCCCCTCCCCTGCGAGAGAAACCCCTCCCCCCTTGATGTTGAATTACCAAGAGGGGATGATGCTGTTTTCTTCCTGTCGGTCAAAGAAAACTCCCTCTCTGGTTTTTTGCCTTTCGTTTCCAACCGACTAGGTAGGGCTAGACACCCGGTTCGTTCTCGAGGGCGTGGAAGGGTTACCCGTTTGACGCTTGAGGCCAAGAATAGCAGCAGCAGCAGCAGCATCCAGTCCATACCCTACTCAGTCCTCGCCTGAGGCTGGCTGCTTGACTTTACTGCTCTTTCTCTGACCCATCGTCGGATATCCGCCATCCTCTTTGTCAGTGTTTTGTCTGATGAGAAGCCGCCCCAACTCGACAGCTTGCCGGCATCCAGCATCCAGCATCCAACTTGATAATTGGAATAAGGCCTGTGGGGAACATGCGTGGGCCACCACATCTACCTGCTACGTCGTCTAAATGCTTAGCCACGCTTACTTGACCTAGACTTCTGGACCAACGGAACCAAGTTCGGCTCACCATCGCCGTCCAGTGGAGAAGGGGGTGACGAACAACTTGTCTGGCCATCTGCACCAGGACTGGTCTAAATGCAACGGCCCGGCTAGCTGGTCCCGAGAACATCGCCCGACGACTAGCATACGCTTGGCTGCGGCGAGCTTGTGTCTTTCTTGCAGTAGCCTACGGCACTTAAGCCTTGTAAGTTGTGGCAGAGAAAGAGTGTCGGCGCTAGGGGAGATCTGACAGCGCCCTCCGTCTTACCGTCTCTGCTTTTCTCTTCGCTGCCGGGCGCCAAACGTACATGTGCTATACCAGACTGAGATGGTGGTGGTGTTGCTACTGCTTGTCTATTGTGATTAGAGAGAGGGACCGGGATCACATCGCATTGTCAACCTGCCAAATCAACCACGCTTAAATGGGTCGAAATAAGCTAATTGAGACCTCAGATCAACGGCTCGCCAGTTTCCATGGCTCATGAGACTTTACATCCGAAGCACGATATTTCTTGGCTCTCACTCAGACCTACCTCAACGGGCTTCTGCATAGTTGCGAACAGAAAGTGAGCATGGGAAAGGTCAGAGCCGCCACGCAGAGACAGATGCACACCATCCACCCACAGCTCAGCATTCCCCCTTCCCCTTGCCCCCCTCCCCCCTCCCCTGCGCTAGCCTCCCGGCACCGATCGACCGATATCCCTGCTCTGGATCACGGCCTTGTCGACTGTGGGGTAAGGGGACTCCCCTGCTTGTGACCGATCTTCTCCTCGACGTATTCGCAGAATTCCAAACATGCTACCAGATCCACCTCGTTGCCGCAACTCATGTCTTGGGTCCTGACTGACGGGAGGGAACCCCGATCCCAGGCGGAAGCGCACACACCCTCCCCTGGTCCTCCTCCTTCAGGCTTCGCCCTCCTTCTCCTCCTCGCCTTCGCTCTCAGTCAGAACCTCTGCAGTGGTTCGACCGGTTCGACGCCAGATCCGCCCATCACAGGGTTGGCCCGGCTTGACATGGACGCGCACGCCCCCTTGCTGAGCGGGACAATCTGTGACCAGGGCATCACAACTTGAGACTTGGCTCGCCTGGAGCCTCCAAGCAACAAGCGCACGACGTCGTCGTCCCATTTTTTGCAACATGTATAATCCTCGCTCTCTGAGCCGGACCAGTCGCCATCTCTTGACTTTCCTACTTTGAACATTAACTCGGCCTTGTCCACCACCTTCTTCTTCTTCTTTTCCGACCTGGGTTACTCTTCTCTTCTTGGTCATCCTCTATTCCTTTCTTCCGCCCCCGTCACCAGTTCCGTTCATTCACGACGACTCTTGTTTAATTCTCCATTTTACACTTTTGAGGGCTCCCTGGTGACAGCTCCTCGTCCTTTTCATTAACAAGCAAAAGAGCCGCCTGGTGTGGCCTGTTTTTATATCCTCTCTGTTCATAGAGTTGTCTACCTGGTGACGGACGTCCTTTTTACATCACAATCAACATGGAGTCAACTTCATTGCGGTCGCTGGTCCTTTACGGCCTCCTGTCGACCTTTGCCGATGCCTCTCCGGTCGAGAAGCGCGCTAATATCCAAAAGCGAGGACACTTCCTCGTCCCCAGAGTGCCCAACGACAACTTCGCCGGTCACAATGGTCCGAGACAGTTGATCAAGGCGTACCGCAAGTACAGCATGCCCATCCCGCAGGGCCTGCAGGATGCCATGGACGCCATGGCGGCCCAGAACCCCAGTCCCGAGCCCGTCAAGGCCGAGGGCTTTAAGTCTCTCGCCGCTGGCGCCACAAACCAGACCGCCGCCGCTGGACAACCCGGAACCGGTCTCGTCACCGCCACCCCGATCCGCAACGACGTCGAGTACGTTTCGCCCATCAAGATTGGTGGCCAGACTGTCAACGTCGACTTTGACAGTGGTTCTTCCGATCTGTGGGTCTTCACCTCCATGCTCGACGCCACGTCCCAGACCGGTCACCAGCTGTACGACCCTACCAAGAGCACGAACGCCAAGATGCTCTCTGGACAGCAGTTCTCCATCCGCTACGGTGATGGCTCCGGAGCTCAGGGTGTCGTCGGAACCGACGTCGTCGACATTGGTGGCGCCGTCGTTCAGGAGCAGGCAGTCGAGATGGCCACCGCCGTCTCCCAGCAGTTCGTCCAGGACACCGCCAACAATGGTCTTCTCGGTCTTGCTTTCTCCAAGCTGAACACCGTCAAGCCCACGGCCCAGAAGACCTTCTTCGACAACGTCATGCCCAGCCTTGCCGAGCCCGTCTTCACTGCCGATCTCCGCAAGAAGACCGTCGGCGCCTACGAGTTTGGCCGCATCGACAGCTCCAAGTTCACCGGCCAGATGGCCTGGATCCCCGTCAACACCACCAGCGGTTTCTGGCAGTTCAGCAGTGAAAAGTTCCAGGTTGCCGGCGGTCAGGTCCAGC
The DNA here is from genome assembly GCF_030869305.1 of Colletotrichum tamarilloi. Taxonomy (NCBI): domain Eukaryota; kingdom Fungi; phylum Ascomycota; class Sordariomycetes; order Glomerellales; family Glomerellaceae; genus Colletotrichum; species Colletotrichum tamarilloi. The sequence continues at coordinate 41,946 of NW_026849463.1, forward strand.
AGGGCACCGCCGGTGCTCAGGCCATTGCCGACACCGGTACCACCCTCATCCTCGCCAACCCTCCCATGGTCCAGGCCTACTACCAGCAGGTCCAGGGTGCCAAGCAGGACCAGCAGGTCGGCGGCATCACCTTCCCCTGCAACGCCCAGCTTCCCGATCTTATGATGGATATCGGCGGTGTCTACATGGCCCGTGTCAAGGGTGCCGACATCAACTTTGCCCAGGTTGACGCTCAGAGTAAGTTACACATTGCACCATTACCCTTTCCAAACATCAACTAACACCATCCAGCCTGCTTCGGTGGCCTCCAGGCAACCACCTCCAAGCTTCAGATCTACGGAGACATCATGTTCAAGTCGCAATTCGTTGCCTTCAACGGTGGAAACATGTCCCTCGGCATGGCCGAGCACGTCGTCAACAGCCAACAGGCGGCAGCACCCGCGACTGGCGCTGGCGCAGCGGCGTAAGCATTGACACACGTGTGAATACACTTTACTTCTTTTGGCATTAGGATTCACTTTTTTTGATGTCCAGGGAGAACAACATGAACAACAACGCCGGCTCGACGTCCGGTAGTGAGAGGTTGACGGCTGCCAAGGGAGGGTTAATGGTCGTCCTCCAAGCCGTGTTAATCGCCATGGTCATGGGCGTCTTCTGAGACGATCGACTACAGAGAGATCTTTTTTTTGTCTTATATTCCCCTGAGGGATGTTTTGCAGGATTACATGGTGAACCTCATTCTAGCTTAGATATCCTCTGAGCTCTCTAGCCGGCATAGTAAATGAATGGCATTGTGATATAAAAACATTTTTTTCCTTCAACGTCCCCGCGTCCCTTCACTCTACTTGCTTTCCTCCGTCTTGTACTCTTGTTTGCCCACGCGCTCACACAGACTCTTCAACATGTTGCCGGTCCACTCAAAGTCGGACTCGTCGAGGAAAATCTGCGCACTCACCCTGACCCACCAACGACCATCGTGCCTGTAAATAGGCAGGAAGGTCTGGTATTCACCCATCAACTTGGATACAAGCCAGGCGCCCACAGCTGCAGATTCCGTCTCGGGAACGGTGACCGTGCCATCAGAACCCACCGAGACAGACTCCGCATCAGGACCGCTCACCATCGGCAACGCAACGTTGACCATGGCGCACTTTGTCAACGTCTCCGTCTTGTTGTCCAGAATAAACGTCCCGAGGATCGCAGCAATCTTCTTGCCGCCGTTCTTGGCCAGTGTCTGGAGGTAATCGAGAATCTTGTCCTCTCCACCAAGGCTCTTCCGCCACTCAATCGAGTGTTTGACACACATGTTCGGGCTGTTATCAAACGTCCCGTTGAACCCGAAATTCGTCACAAACTGCGAGTCCTTGCTCTTCGGCAGCGGGTTGTACCGAACCTGCCCGGACCGCGGCACATACCCGTGCGACGTCGGCACCGTCGACGCCACGAGGTGCTGGTTCCGCTCCGGCACGTAGAAGACGGCGCACCCGCGCGGGACGTGCAGCCACTTGTGGCAGTTGGACACGAAGAAGTCCGGGTCGGCGGCTGCGACGTCGAGGTGCACCATCCCGATCCCCTGCGCGCCGTCAACGAGGCTCATTACCCCCAACTCGCGGCAGGCGGCCGTCATGGCGACCCAGGGAAAGCAGATTCCCGGCAAGCTGGTGACGACGTCGAAGAGGCAGATTTTGGGGCGTTTGCCCTCGGCGCGGGATTGTGCGACGACGGAGCGGAAGAGGGCTACGACGTCGGCATCTTCCATCGGGTACGTCAACGGGATGCCGCGCTCCGAGACGCGGCCGTAGCGGGTGTCGACGATGTAGTCGATCGTCTTTGCACAGCCGCCGTAGATTGTGGAGAAGTAGAGGATCTCGTCGAGGCCGTCGGCCTCCCAGGACAGGTTGCGGAGGACCGTGTTGACGCCCGTCGTGGCGTTGGGGACGAAGAATGTGCTGTCGAGCGGGGTCTTTATGATTTCTGCTACGGCTTTGCGGGATTCGCGGAGGTGGTCGTGGTAGGTCCAGCGGATGAAGGGGTCTGGGCGGGCCTCGGTTTCGTCTTGGTAGGAACGGAGGACTTTTTGGATGTGGCGTGGGATAGTACCGAATGAGCCTGTTTATTATGTTAGTGAACGGGGAATGAAATGCGGTTGAGTTGGGGATGCCATACCATTGTTCATGTTGTGATAAGCTGGGTCATGGAGAAATTCTTTCAACATCTGCTTGCCAAACGGTACGGAGCCGAGTTGGAGCTTGCTTGTTTCTTCGGCGAGCTCACCCATGATGAATGAGGTTCTGGATGGGGAGTGGAGATGGTATTGTCGGTGATGATGTATCGGTAATGCGATGCCGAAAGTTTTCCAATGATAAGCCTCTCAATGAATGAGAACGAATTGAACAAAGATGAAGATGTTCTGAATTAATTGAGTTTTTGACAATGTCCTATTCAATGTGATTTATACCAATATTGCTCTCGAATGTGAGTCGTACCTCAAGATGCCATTGACTCACAAATGGTTGATGGTTTATCTATCAACCCCATGCAAGACAAAAGATTAAGTCCAAACAAGAGCGGAAGCCGAGCCGCGTCCACCTCCGCATCCCGGAGCATGGGCCCATCGGAGTGTTAGCCCGCAGGTGACCCGCTGAAGCACCCGCTTGATACTCCTGCATGTTGTCCGCAGGGCGCGGACTATGTACAGAGGACGGGTCTAGCGGAATTTAAAGCGTAGTGAAGGGCGGAACGACTGCGAGCTATCGTGCGCCGACCGAGTCTAACCGAAGATTGTTTGGCTGAGTCACCTTTATTTCTCGAGGCTTGGGATGAGCGGATGGCAGGTTTGCCGTTCCTGGTGGTGAGTTGATTTGTAACATGTGCAGGATCACGATCCTCTCGTGCATCTTGAAACTACATGTTGACAAGCATGTCAGATTCCGGCGGGCTCAATTGTCCTACGAACACGGAGGCATGGCGGTTGAAGTACGAAATCACCCGATAGTCGGCGGATCAGATGCTCTTTGGGTCGAGCACTTTTAGATTATCGGGAACTCGTAAAAAATCCGGATCTGTTGAGACTATCCGTGCAACCTAGTTCTATCTTTACCGCAGAAAATTCTAATAAAGTTATGACTCTCAACAACATTATCCTAGTGATCGTTTCCGCGAGCGTGTCACTAAGCGGTGGGGCGCCTATATGACTCGAATTGGCTACAGAGGTGACAGGGCAACTTGCAACTCTTTGGTTGTTTGAGTTGGTCATCTTGCTGAATTGAATGGCGATTGAGACCTCTTATTGCAAGAATCTTCCGCGATTTCTTCAACATCAGCGAAACGGGAGATTCAACTTTGTCGCTTGGGGGCTGGCGCGCTACATACTTAGCACAATAAAGAGGTGGAAGCATCATGGACGATCGTGGCGGACATAGCTCAGTTGGGAGAGCGTCAGACTGAAGTTAACTTCAATCACTTAATCTGAAGGTCGTGTGTTCAATCCACACTGGCCGCATCTTCACATAACTTTTGCCAATTTTTTTGCATTCTCCATCCAGTCTTCACTCTTTGGGGACAATTTCTGCGCATTTGGTCGGGATTGAGTGTCACTGTTTACTCAATTTGGTCCTTGAGCACCGTTTGGCTCATTGCTTTTGGTGCGTCACCCATCCATGTTCATCCCCAAAAGTTAATGCACAATTAACTCATCACTGTCGACACATGGTTCAGGGGCAGTAAACTAGGTTTACTGGCAGTTGTTTCATGGAAGAACTCCTATTCGATTGACTTCATCTTCTCCTCTTTGCTCTACTGTGTAAGGTCCAAATGATTATGTGCATGAGAGTGACATTTCAGACACTACCAGCAGTCCTCGGCCGAGCATGCGCACAACCTTAAAAGCTGGTGTTCGTCTTTGCGTTCCCGGTGCAGACACCTTGGAGTCTGGGAGAACTTCTCCGAATTGGACTCAACCAGTTGCGCGTTTCTCGTTAACCTGAAGTATATTTCGTGCTCTATTGCATGCAGCCCAGCTTGTGTGTAACTGCCAGCCAAGTTTTCACAACATCATAAGCGTAACACAACAGGGCCTGGATGAGGCACTTCGCTACGAAGCAGTCGACACACCATTGGCATTGCGTCAGAGATGCCAACATGAGTACGCGGAAGAGTTCATCCTTTTTCATTGTCAGGAAGGGGCGAAAAAAAATGAGGGAAGCTTCAAATTTCCGACCACCGCCGTTCCCTTCCTCCCCGGGTTCTCCAAAAAGCGACCGCCGAGCGGCCATCCCAACGCGGGGTTGCAAGCGGGCCGGCATTTAATAAGTTAAGATTCACAACGTCATTTAATTGCGTTCAGGGGGCCACGACATTCAACCGGCTATGGCCCGGACTCGCTTTCGAGCGAATAATCATTAATGGTGTACGGCAATTCAGAACAATAGCAAATAACCGCTCTATTGCAATTGGGTCTTGCGGCAGACGGCCCGACGTCCTGTGAACGGGTGTCCATTCGCGGGAATATTTTGAACGAGACTGAAAAGACCGTGGATCAGTTGGAGTTTTCCCCTCATTTTCATGTGCCCATCATGTACATCGCCTCATGCTCCGGCTTCCAAGAGATCAAATGTAACCCTACGGCAATGTCAATGTCACCTGAGAGACCAACGCAGTCCGACGTTTTGTTCCGGGACGATCTTCTCCCATTTCTCCAAACCGGAGGGGAGCAGCCGCCGCGATGTGGCCACAGTTCTCTAGCGGCACATATCCATGGTTACTCCTATGGGATGAACGCACAAAACATGTGGTCAACGAATACTACCTATACTGAATAATAATCACCGACCATGGATCTTGGGAAGGGATGATCAATACCAAGCCGCTGGATACTACTACCGAACATCCCGACTCAAAAGTATGGAGAACGGCTCAACTCTAAAGTTGCCCCCTTAATGTAGACGCACAGGGCCAAGACATGAAGGGGGCCAATTGGCAAATTATACTATGCCAACCACTGGGCCACGGAACCATACATGTCCTTGTCGCGGGACATGAGATCACAGGGACAGACCGAGCCCAATTCACGCAGATTGACCCTGCAGGAATGACGACCTCTCTCCTCTTCTCCATGTCCTCGGCAGCTTGGCCAGACACCTCTGGTTTACTGAACGGTGTGGATCGTCACTCCCCCTCAAGCGGGGAGGAAAGCTCCCAAGAGGCTCATGAGCTTCAGGCCTCCGGGGACGTATAAAGGCGAAGACCCCCGGCCGCACACATCTGCGCTTCTCTCACCATCCGTCCCACAGACCTGAACGTTCCTTTCTCAAAATGCATCTCCCCAAGATCGCATTCCTTGCCGCGGCGGCTTGCCTCGCCAGCGCGCAAAACTCCACGGGAGGTGGCAGCCCCGTCCGCACCCCGGAATGGAACGCAGCCTACGCCAAAGCCGAAGCCGCCATCGCCAAGCTCTCTCTCGACGAGAAGATTGGTATCGTCTCGGGTATCGGCTGGGGCAAGGGCCTCTGTGTCGGTAACACTTCGCCCGCGTCTTCCATCAACTACCCCTCGCTCTGTCTCCAGGACGGGCCCCTCGGCGTCCGCTACGCCAGCAGCGTGACGGCGTTCGTGCCCGGTATCCAGGCGGCCGCGACGTGGGACGTCGATTTGATTCGGCAGAGGGGCGCGTTCAAGGCTGCTGAGGCGAGAGGCGTTGGTGTCCATGTTATGCTTGGTCCTGCTTGTGGCGCTTTGGGTAAAGTAGGTTCTCGGATTCCGTGAATTTTTGCGCTTTGGATTTTAAGTAACATGGCTAACCATCGAAAACCTGAAATAGACACCAAACGCTGGTAGAAACTGGGAGGGCTTCGGCCCGGACCCGTACCTCATGGGCATCGCAACCAGAGAGACTATCGAGGGCATGCAGTCTTCTGGCGTCCAAGCAACGGCAAAAAACTACATCGTAAACGAGCAGGAACTCAACCGCGAGACAATCAGCAGCAACGTCGGCGACAGGGAGATGCACGAGCTCTACCTCTGGCCCTTTGCCGAGGCCGTCCACGCCAACGTCGCCTCGGTAATGTGCTCCTACAACAAAATCAACGGCACCTGGGCCTGCGAAAACGACGCCGTCATGACCAAGCTACTCAAGGAAGAGCTGGGTTTCCCGGGGTACGTCATGACGGATTGGTACGCCACCACGGGCACCGTCAGCGGCGCCGAGGCCGGGCTGGACATGATGATGCCGGGCGCCAACTACAACAACGATCCCGGCTCCGTGTGGTGGGGCCCGCAGCTCAAGACGGTCGTGGAGAACGGCACCGTCTCGCTGACCACGATCGAGGATAAAGTCCGCCGCATCCTCGCGGCATGGTACCTCCTCGGCCAGGACCAGGGCGAGTACCCGCCCGTCAACCTCGCGGCCAACGTCCAGGGCACGCACAAAGACAACGTGCGCGCCACGGCGCGGGACGGCATCGTGCTGCTCAAGAACGACGGCGCCATCCTCCCGCTCAAGGCGCCCAAGAAGATCGCCGTCATCGGGTCCTCGACCGTGAATAACCCGGCCGGCATCAACGCCTGCTACGACCGCAGCTGCAACAACGGCACCCTCGGCATGGGATGGGGCTCCGGAACGGTAGACTACCCCTACCTCGTCGCCCCCCTCGACGCGATCCGGGAGCGCGCGCAGCAGGACGGCACAGAGGTATCCGCCAGCAGCACCGACGACGCGCAGCAGGGCGCCACGGCGGCCGCCGGCGCCGACGCGGCGTTTGTCTTCATCACGTCGGACTCGGGCGAGGGCTACATCACCGTCGACGGCAACATTGGCGACCGCAACACGCTGGACCCGTGGCACAACGGCAACGAGCTCGTCAAGGCTGCGGCGGCGGTCAACGATAATGTCGTGGTCGTGGTGCACAGTGTCGGGCCCATCATTCTCGAGACGATCCTCGCGCAGCCCGGCGTCAAGGCCATTGTATGGGCTGGGCTCGGGTCGCAGGAGACTGGCAATGCGCTGGTTGATATCCTCTGGGGCGCGACGAACCCCAACGGAAAGCTGCCGTATACGATTGGCAAGAGTGTCGCCGACTACGGCACTGCGGTGTCCAAGACGCTCGAGGATAACTTTGCCGAGGGCATCTTTATCGACTATCGCCACTTTGACCGGGCTGGCATTGAGCCGCGGTACGAGTTTGGTTACGGATTGTGTAAGTTCTTTGTGCTCTGGGGGAGGGTCGATGCTTCACTTGAAAACCATGCTAATGAAACATGCAGCATACACCAACTTTACCTACTCGGACATCAGCGTCACATCCACAGCTACTTCCGGCCCGGCCGTCGGCCAGGTGGTCCCCGGTGGCCGCGCCGATCTCTTCGAGGTCGTTGCCACCGTAACGGCGACCATCAAGAACACGGGATCCATCGCCGGCGCCGAGATCGCGCAGTTGTACCTTACCCTCCCGGCCGGCGCGCCCCTGTCTCCGCCGAAGCAGCTCCGCGGATTCGATAAGTTGAGGCTCGGCGAGGGCGAATCAGCAGTAGCGACGTTCAGCCTTAGAAGGAAAGATCTGAGCTATTGGGATGTCGCAAGCCAGAACTGGGTTGTGCCGGCGGGTACGTTTACCGTCAAGGTTGGAGCGTCGAGCAGAAACCTGGCGTTGGAGGGAAGCCTGGTCGTGTCCTAGAGTCCGTGTAGGTCTATAGCATATTGATCGATGCAATGAGACGATAATGTTGCAACAAAAACTCCAGTACCTTGAATTGAGGCCCGGCCGGCGGGATGTTCACGTGAGGCTCAATGAGGTTCCAAGTCCACTGACATACTAGGCGCAGTTCGATCCACGTCGGGCCGGGTGACACGGGAAGAGTGGCTTGGCGGAAGCGAACATGCGGCGGAGCGGTCGTGGTTCCGCCACGGCAGTGGGCTTTCGCCGTCTCGCGTTCGGGAATGTGGGCGAAGTCTCCGAGATGCCGATGTGGACTGTGGCGCGGGTTCCGACTTTAGAGTGCCATCCCTGCTCCAAGCTCCAGCGCGCCGCGAGTGAGGCTCGGGCATCTTTTCAAGAACCTAGAAAATGTTTCGACATGTTCTAGAAGATAGCGGGGTGGGCCTCAATCTGGGCAGATTAGGATGTTACTGGGCTCATGCTTCTCATGAGTCGGCGACGAACGGGCGAACCTTGCTGCCGTGGAGCCGTGTCTGCCGTCTTGGCTGCTGGGTAGAGTACGGCCAGTCTACAGAGACTTATAGTGTGAAGTTGTTAAAGCCGTGAAGAAGCGCGAGGACCGGAAATAATAAGGTATTGCATTCAAAACATGATGTGATCTGAAGGTTTTCAAAACCAAAGTGACTCGGGGCTGGTTTGCGTCTGCGAGGCAGTGGGCGCGGTCTGAGGTGTCTGTGAGGCTGAGCTGGGATGAAGGTTATTCCCACGTAAGTTTTGTGCCTGGGGATAATCTCAAGTCAAGATGCGAGTGTAGCCGAGGGTGCAGCGGAGGTGAACCGTAGAAGATGACGAGACCGATTGCGGAGGTACTTGAAGCCTCACGGAGCCTCAGAATGACGTTGTTGATGAAGACGACTGTTGTGAGATGTATTTCATGAGTGTAGAGAGAGAGAGAGGCGGTGGTTGACGATAGTAAAGGTGAGGACGCAATCGCGGTGGCTCTCCGGACTCGCCGACTGGGACCCCTAACGCCGAAGACCCGAAGCACGGGACGGAGGGTGACATGGTCCATCCCGAAAGAGAAAGTGGAACCACCTGGTGGGGCCTAGCGCACCGTCTCCCCCGAACTCACTCACCTCTACTCTTCACTCTTACTTTCATCCTCACTCTCACTCTCACTCTCAGGCTCATACTCAGTCCTCAGTCCTTATTTTCAGTGCTCACATCCACTCTCAGTCCTCGCCAAAAGTCTGCCCTATCGACTATTGACGCTGCCTCGCACCCTGTCGCACCCCAGCCGGCAATCTCGCATCTCCCCCGCCGACTTCGCCCAGCACTGATTCGATATTCTTAGCATGCGCCTTGTGGGAATCTGCCGTGCGTTCGCAATCTGCCGTCTGCAGGTCCGGTAATCCACAATCCGCGAATAAGCAAAAATTAAGGTGTGTTTGCAGATGGAACCCTACCTTGCGTCTCCTCCCGTCTGTACCTGTATATCCGAACAAACAAACTGAGAGTAAGGTCAAGGCACAAGGCATAATGTCAGGGCAAACAATGACGAGCATACATTCTTCTCTCACATCAGACGCTCCGTCCCACACAGATATACCCCATCCCTCAAACTCCATACAGAGTTACATCTCTGCAGAACGTGGTGCAGAAGTACATTCCATGAGGATCCCGTGACGGCATCCAAAGACTCGGCATAATGACCATCTGTCTCGCCCACTAGCGCCGCCGCCAGACGATACAGCCAAGGCACGAACACATCAAACGCGTGTCGAACCATCCCCCGCGGAGAAGAATGACCTGCCCATCGTGAATTACGTGTAATATCAACCCGTTGGGCGCTGAGCCCCGGCGACCATGTGGAGTGTCCGTGAAGGGATGGACGCGGGAGCCAGTGTGTAGTGTGTCCCTCTTAGAATGTGAAGTGACACCAAAAAGAGGGGCCGCCGCCTTACGCAATTCCCTACCACCACCCACCCCAAGCCCGAAAACTCCGCCCCAGCGCGACCTTGCGCCGCTCCCGGGATCCATCCTCGTCGCGAAGCTTGGGTTTCTCTCAAAGTCACAGTCATGCCTTGATCACTCACCCCCCAGCTTGGACTGGTTCCCCTGTGAACCTGTTCAGACGACCGATTTACTTAAGGCTGGTGTTCCCCAGTCCCCATTCCCGTTTGCTTTCATTACTATCTTGTTCATCAACAAACTCGCCACTTATACTCAAACCTCGAGAAGCGAATACAAAACCACTTACACACACCACAACATCATCACCAAACACAACCAAGCAGCACGCACAAATGTCAGCACAAGACTACTACGGCGGCACCCGCCAAAACACCCACACCCCAGGAGGCGGCTCCTCCTCCCGCCACCTCTCCGCGGGCCCCCTCATAGATAGCGCAGGCTACCGCCCCCGCTCCGCAAACTCAGAACGCCCTCACTCCTCCTTCTCCTCTCTCGGCCTCCCGGGCTCCTCCTCCCACCACCGCTCCCGATCCTCCGGTCCACCAGGCTACGACGCCCAACTCGGCACAGGCCAAGAAGGCGAACGCGGCCTCGTCTCCACCATCGGCGGCGGCGCGGCAGGAGGGTACGCAGGAAAGAAGTTCCTCGGCGGGAAACTCGGCGCCGTGGCGGGTGCTCTGGGCGGCGCGGTGGTCGCGAATAAGCTGGAGCACAGGTTGAGTGGGAGTCATCACTCCAGCAGCCACAGTCATGGACACCACGGGCATCACGGACACCACCACCCGCCGCCTCCTCCGCCCCCGCCTCCCCATCACTACGGAGGTCATCACCACCACCATCACGGCGGACCTCCCCCGCCACCCTACGGAGGCCACCACTACGGTCCGCCGCACCATGGTCCCCCGCACCACGGCGGAAGCCACCACTCTTCCGGTGGCTTCGGCGGTCTGGTCGGTTCGTTGACGGGACGTGAGAAGCATGGACACTACGGCGGGCCTCCTCATCACGGGGGTGGTCACCATGGTCACCACGGACATCATGGCCACCACGGAGGCTGGTAGAGAGACTCGGATGGATTGATGACTATTTTGGATACGACTGGCGTTTCTTGGTGTGGCTTTACTCGTAATGATGTTACTGTCTACTATATACCTGCACGGCTACTGCATTAGAGAGAAGTAAGAGGTGGACGTTTTGACATGGGAATATTCAGGGAAACCGATATCGATGGCCTTGCTGGCCTACTCAGATACCTTTAAGCGTCTCACGACGCGTGTAAATTCAGACTTGTACAAACCAGTAATTTGCTTTTATTTTGCACGGTGACCAAAGGGTCACCATCCTATGCGTGTGTGATGCTACTCGCGGCCTTGGCCATGCAATGCATATAACATCCTGAAAAGAGAAACTCCAAGATTCAAAACTCCGTCAGAGGTGCAAGGCCCCCTTATGCTCCCCGAATGAAGCCCCCTCCCTGGTATAGAAGACGGGCAAAAACAGTCAACTAAATGCCCGTGTAATACTGAGAACCCGACCTCGGGCGAACAGTATCCACTGAGCAGGTGTATATATGTGTCCCAAAGAAAGCAAAAAAGAAAGTCATCATCATCGTCGCGTTTCGCCCGGGAACCTTGCAACCTCGGTTCTTCCGGCGCCAAAACACGTGTGTATATGCAATCCAAATAAAAGCAATGCAGATCCCCCGGGTGATCATCCATGCGAAGAAACCCGAAAAAAAACAGGACAAAACACGGCACTCATACTCCTACGGCCCCTTCTGACCGATTTCTCCCTGGAATCTGAATTTCGCCGTCATCGTCGTCAGAGCTGTCGCCCGCTTGCGCTGCTTGATCAATCATCCGCTCAATGTCTGCGTCCGCTAAGCGAGGCCGTGGTCGTGAGGTGCTGCCGAGGGCCGCTGGTAATGACAGTTGAGGACGAAGAGTGCTGCCAATGGTTCCTCCGGAGAAGCTGGCACTTCCGTTGATTCGCCTCCTCATCGGCCCTCGTGATTGAGGTGAGTCCATGTCAATGTCCATGTCGCTCACTGCCGTAATATCTCCAGGGCTCTTTTCAAAACCCACACGCTTTTGCGGCAGGGGCCGTTGCGAGGGCAAACTTTTCCGGGGTTGTGAGCTTGGCAGAGCATGGCGACCAGGCAAGTTCGAGGCTGCTGACAACGAGTAGTTGTGCTTCATGTTGGCCGAGTTTCCGGGACTGCTCATGAAGAGTAGTGATTCGATGGCATCCTGCTCTCTAACGTTTTGATGAGGTGAGAAGAGAATCGGGTCGATGAGTGGAGTCCGGCCTAACCTCTGATTTGGCGTCGCATTGTTGTTCGGTTGAGAAGGGGTATGCGGTGACGCGCTGTGTGAGTGGGAGAGAAGAGTCGGAGTGTAGCGAGGGTTTGAATTTCGGCGCGGGTTATGGCCCCCGATTGGCCTTGACGGCTGAATCGGAGCAGGCGGTGCAAGTGTAGGAACGTTTTGATGCTGGACAGGTGCGGGAGGTGAGGCAGAGGTATGCGTGGATCTTTGGCCCTCCTTCCAGAAGGACTCGTAGGTTGCAGGGCTGGGACCAGAGCTTGCGGTGGTGGCGGCGCTCACGGGTTGATAACGAGCCATATTGGCGCGAGGACTTGCAGACAGCTCTTGGCGGCCGTGCAAGGTGGAATGGCTTGAGGTGGGCGAGGCGGCCTGGGACGCCATGGATTCGACTTCATCAATGGAGTGTGATTGCCAGCCGTGATTGACCTTGAGCATTGCGTACGAGAGGCGCGTCTTGAGGTCGCTGGACCACTATATATTCTGGGTCAGCCATGCTATCTTTGTTTTAGTGTCGCGTGCCGACTTACATCACCGATACTGCTGGCTGTAGTAGAGGCCATGCTGACGGTGCTCGTGTTCCTCGAGTGGCCCATCCGAACTGGAGAGGTGTTTTCCTTGAGAGCACCGTCGGCCATTCGCTTCCGGGCCGTTGCCATTACATTGTCCTCGGCCAGCTTGTCCTGGGCGGCGGCAATATGTGATAATTGAAGTAATTGTGACTCTTGGCTGGAATCGTGGCTGTTGAGGCTTCCTCCCGGCATGTCACCCTGACTGGCGGGCGGCGTGAAGACGTTGGCGGGTTCGGCGGACAGGCTCGAGGTCTGCGAGTCAGAGGAGGGGAGCGGTCGCTGGTGGGTGGATGGATTAACCTGAGAAGGTGCGGAGGATGCAGCGATTGAGGCGGTTTTGGGAGGATGGTGATCGGCTATGCGAGGAAGGTGATTTGACGCTGAAAAGGGTTGTGAAGTCTGCTGGTAGCTGGGCTGGGGTTGTTGGCCTTGTGGATGAAGGTGAGCGTGGGCGTGGCTATGGAGATTGTGGTGGTGATTCGCAGTCGCGTCGCCCAAGGAAGATGCGGCTTTGTCGTTGGAGAGCGCGTCGGGGGAGGCAACGGGCTGGGGTCGGGCCAAAGGCTGCAGAGCACGACGAGCGGCTTTATTCGGGAGCAATCCCGTGTCTTGCAGGGCCGCGGGCGAGTGTATTTTGAGGTGTTGTCGGTCGGATTCGTGTATATGGCCCAGCCGGGGCGGGATGGAGGCGGAGTCCATGGGCGGACAGATTGGTGATGCGCCGGACTGAAGTGTGATGACGGAGGGTTCGAGCGGCGGACGGACGCAGGGACCGACTATGTTGGAGAGTGTGTTCAAACACTGATCAGGACGATATACGGTAACGGGGCCGGCGAGGGGAGAGGAGAGAGAGATTTGGTGGTCGGAGGTGTAGGAGTGACCGAGGTGACGGATGAGGGTTGCGACGAGGATCGGGTGTGCGGTGTGGTGGAGGAACAGTGCGGTGCAGTTGAGTGTGGTGGTGGTGGTGGTGGGCTGTGGTCCAGTTGCATAGATAGGTGAGGTACGCGGACAACACTAGGCAGGTCACACAGGCGGTGCTGTCCGCTGTCGAGGCATTTGCTAACGGTTGCGGGCACCTAAGAGTAAGACGGTAGTTAGACGATAGGTAATTAGCTGGGGGGATTGATGGACGGGCGGGGGGATGGGAGACGGAACGGGGAGCCTGGAGGAGCGATGACTGGGGTGGAGGAGGAAAAGGGCGGTTTACGCGGTCTGCGTCGCGTTATTTTCGCCCACCTGGCTTACCTTCCCGTCGGTTGTTCTCTTTCACAATGAAAGTCCCCGTATGTTTTTTTTTCTGCCCAGGTGTGTCTCGTCTGATGTGTGTGTGTGTGTGTGTGTGTGGGCGTGGGCGTGTGTGTTTCCGTGGATTGTTGACTCTTGTTCTCGTTGTTCTGGCCCTTGGGGGAGAAACTCCAGTGTCTCTCGGCTGTGTCTTGCAGCGGCTTCTCCACTGTAACAATGGCGAATCCCCCCCTCCCAGTCGTCCTGACCTAACGCTCTTGGGGTTCGTTTCGCTAGACAGACGGGGACCCCAGTTCGGTGGTCACGCAAGAGGATGCAAATAGAGTCTACAGAGAGAATAGAAAATTAAAGATGATGAAGACGAGAAAAATGAAAGTGTGATGCAATGGAAAATCATGTCAGAATTTGGCCAGTCAGTAATGGAAGGTAAGGTAGGCAGGTACCTACACGGGGCGAGTCGATGCCCGCGCCTGCCAGATCAACAGAAACACCCCGACCGAGGCGACGTGGACCGTGGTGGCGGCAAAAATCGAGCAACTGCGACACGCCCAGATTCCCGCTCGGCCTGACTCAGCAGGTCAAAGACACGAAGTCACATGATGTTGTACCAAAGTATCTTCCACCATCATCACCACACCACCACCGCCTCCCGTCCCTCCCCATCCCGGTACCTCACCACCACACTTCCCTGAACATCTGCATCCATCCTCTATCCGTATACAATGTTTGCTCTTCATCAAAGACCGACCTGCTGTTCCAGGCCTCTTCTTTGTCTGTGATTGGATTACTGAACGGATACCCCTGAAGCTGAAGTATTGCTGCCCAAGCCCAGATGTGAACCGAGCATACCCATCTCCATCTCTGAATAAGGTAGGTAGATTTAGCAAGGTAGGTATCCGTAGTCTAAGTGTCATATAAGATGCCCCCCATCATGCGTTACATGCAAATACTCGAGCGTATCTCCCTCACCGCTACACAATGCATTGTCGAAATCCATCAACTCCCCGAGGAATGCTTACTCATGTCTTCATGTCTCATCTGTAAGAGACTCTAATCCAATCATCCAGTTGACCACTTGTTGAGGGTCCTCTAATACTCCCGTACTCTCCACTCCAATCCACGACAAGTCATTGAACCGTGAACTCAACCACACGCTGGCTCGTCACCCGTCGCCGAGTATCCATGCGCCCCGCCATCCAAGATCACCGCTTCGTTGTCGCCAAAGTCATCCTGTACCCTCCTCCACTGCGTCTTTCTGTCCTTACGGCCCTCCAGCTGCGCTCCCTTTCCCTTGGCATCCCACACCGGTTTGATCAGTCCTCCCAGCAAAGGGTTCTGACTAAAGGCTCCGCCGCCGCCAACACCGCCCTGTCCACCCTGCCGTTGACTGGTGAGGCTGTAGTTCTCGTCTGCAACTTCGTCCATAACAATATCCTCTTCGTCCGGCGTCGTCGGCCGCTCCACAGCCGCCATCTTCCTGACTACCTTGCCACCCACCACGTCAATGCTGACCACCTGCCGCCGCTTCTCGTACTCGGGCTTCGCGTTCCACTCAATCTCGCGGAGGATCTTCTGCTGCCTCTTGAGCTCCCTGGCCCGCTCCTCGGGCGTCGACCAAATGTTGCCTCCGCTGCCGGCCATGGCTCCGCTGACATCAAAGTCTGCCGCCTCATCTCTGACCGTCGTTCGCCGCGCGTTCTGCGCCTGAAAGTTCAATAGCTTGTCCCGGTGCTCCTTGGCCTTGGCCTCCGCCTCGGACATCTTGTTCTGGCTAAATGGCGCCGGCTTCTTGCTGACCTCGGCCCGCTTATGAGCATCTCTGTCCGCAGCCATGCGCTCCTTTCCTCGCTCGGCCTTGAGCTCCCTGATCATGCCTTGTACATCCTCCGACGACAGCAGAGGCGTGCCGCAGAATGTGCATGGCCCCAGGCCCTCCTTGACGCAAATGACCTTGCCACACGACTGGCAGTTGGGCGCCGCCGTCTGCAGCGGGTGCCGTGTAGCAACGCAGTTGCACCTCCTTGCTTTCGGGTCGTCACCCATTGTCGGGTTCGTCGTCAGCTCTAAAGATCTAATAGCCGCGTCTAAATCGTTGAGGGCCGTGGATGCACCTGCCATTGGCGTACCTCCGGCAATCGATATCTTTGTAGGTTTCGTCGTAGGCTTGGGGGTAGAGGATCGTGATACAGGGTTCGACTTGGGCTTCGCCTTGACGTCGGATATCAGGTAGCCTCCGGCCGTTCTTTGCTGCTGCGGAGGAGGGGTAGCACTCTTTGGTGGTTGCTTAGAACCCGACGACGGGGCCCCAAGTTGCGGGAAGGCGGTGCTGATGCTGTTGCTGCCGCTGCTCTCCGCCGCCGGAGCTGGCTTCTTCCCTCCATACCACTCGTCCTCCTGTGACTTCTTATTGTAGCTTGCTCCTGGGGGAGGTGCAGCCTCAATTTGTCTTGCGGTCGGTGTGTGTATGTTTGCCTTCTTCTTCTTGGGTCCCCGTGACGTCTTTGGAGCAGGCTCCGGGGCACTGGAGCTGGTCGAACTGGGTTGCGGCGCTGGGGCTGGGGTCTTTTTCTCTTGTCGTCGTGAATTGAAGGAGGAAATAAACTCGACGGCCTGTGGTGAGTCGCCCAGTAGGTCGTTGAAGTGGTTTGCGGCTTCGGATTTCGACAGCGTGTTTGCGTAGTCGAGCATCTGCTTTAGCTCGTCCTCAGGGAGGGGCAGCAGGCGGGAGAGCTGCGCCAGAGACATGTTGGGAGTTTGACGTCTCTTCCTAAGTGTATCTATGTCGAGATAGAATCGGCTTTTCGGACCGTGGTGGAAGTTGTTGGGGCAAGGGAAAGGGTGTAGTTGTGAAGCTTTCGCAGCAATTCAGATTTGAGAATGATGATGATGAAATTGACAAAAGTGGCGGGGTCTTTCTTTAGCTGATGTTCCTGGAAGCTAGCGCCACAGCTCCCCGCGACTGTCAAAGTTAGGGTGGGGTCAGCGCTGTGGTCGGCCGGCAACCCCCGCTGCCTGTCATCGAAGAGTCACTCGGCGTGATGAGAACATATCTCACTCTGATGATGGGATGGAGGGACTGGATGTTAGCTGTATTTCATCTCCCAATGCGATGATTGTAGATTACTATCCTACTCAGTGACCTGAATGCCGCTAAGCTCACACTCGAAAATGCTCATGTCATTTGAAAAACATGATGACCTATTTATCAAAGCTTACCTATGGAAAGCATTCAGTCCTGCGTGTAAGAATGAACCCTTGGGTGCTGACTAAGTCTTATTCAGACTCGAACCTATGTATATAGACAAAAACACAATGAGAGAATCTCATCAGGCTATCGTTATTTTGCCAGTCTGCTTGCATTTGAATTCCGTCGTGTGATACTGTACAACGTGGCACAATTGAAAAGACCTTCCTTCCAGCCCAAAGGAAGTCTTACGTTGAACCATACTTACTGTCTAGCTCAAGTGTTGAAGAGGACTTTCAAAGGCATAGGCTTTTTTTACATGACCTATTATCATAGGTTACGGCAGTTCGAAACATGTTATCACCAGATGTCACAGACCGGGAGGTGCCAGTCGGAGCCGGGTGGAAGCCGGCTACGAGGCGCGGGCCGTACGGAGTACAACAAGACTGGGGGTCATGAGGTCATGAGTCGGCGCCGGTTGCGGTGTCTTGAGAGTTTCGAAGCACCTTTTCGCCGACGCAGGAATGAAAGCAAATATGCGCACCAGTGAGATGGCGTGTTCTGGCTTCCCCAACTGCACTGAGTATGCGTAGGTAGTGTACATAGGGAGTACCGCCTCGGTATGCTTCATGGGTAGGGCCATGGAAGACATGCATATGTCGAGTAAGGCTGTCTGGAAAGATGTCACATGAAGCAAGGCGGTTCTGATGGACAGTGTAACATGTTCTCCGACGGATGGTAGGGGATCCCAGGGATGCAGAACCGAGAGTGAGGCCATTCTGCGTAGATCCCGTCCACCCATTGCGTCCGTTGGCTGGCTTCCATTAGGGAGTATACATACAATGGTGGTAATTGAGAAGGAGTACAGTTCAGCAGGCTTTACCGTAACCTCGGGTCGAGGGATGTAGGTATTAATGCGGGATACATCATCTATCATATACACTACGACGATGGGTTACAGCAAGGTAATCGTAGGGTAGATAAGCATGTGCCATGATGAGACCGTCCGTCCATCCACCCGAGGGCGTCTAACGGGTGCGGCAGAGTCGACTGCGTCTCTCGTTCCGGGGTTGAGTGGTAGCAGTGGAGAGTGGATGGTCGGGGACCAAGCTCGGCGATGGGAAGCTGAGAAAGGAAGAAAAGGAAGGGGAAAAAAGATGCTACAGAATGCACCGCAGTGCCGCAGAGATGTGTGGAGTACGTATCCTCTCCGGCGTTTCCCCGTGGTCTTCCGGGTGGCCGTGACGCTAGACCTGAATTGGAATTGGCGTGGGGTTTCTTTCCTGCTTGTTTTTTTTTTTGTCTGCCGGTCGCATCGTGATCCATCACTCGCACCTTGTAGCCTCAGGAAAGCAAGTCCCGGTCAGTCAGTCAGCACTGGAGTGTTGGTAGTAATAACAACCACAGCTAAGCTAAGGAAGGTAGAGACAAGAGCGAAGCCGAGAAATGGAACCTGAGGTGCTGACAAGGTGTGGAAAGAAAGGCCGGGAATGACGGGGGGGAAACAGTGGATGGTGGGCCCTTTCTGAAGCCTTCACCCACTCGCAGGGCCGCATCCTGCCATTCCCGGGCCCCCGTCAATCCACTGTCTGTGGCTCCCGTGTGGTGCGTGTGCTCTCTGTTGAGTGTCCTGTTGTCCTCTGCTGCTGCGCTGTTGCTGTGTGAGAGGTGTGCCAACTTATTTCGCGCGCCTCATAAATTTTTAAACCTCTGCTCTTTTTTTCTTCCCTCATCCATCTTAACTGTGTACCATCTACCTACTACACATCCCCCCCCTCCTCGTCGCAATCATGTCTTTCGTCCAGCGCCGCATGTTCTCCGCCTCGGCGAGAAGCGTAAGTCATCCTTTAGCTCCCAATTCCTATCTGGCTGCGCATCAAAGCAGAGCTCTCTCTCTCTCTTCTCCATAGCTCCGAAAAGCCGACCTCGGGGCACGGAACTGAAGGGAGACACAAGCTATGAAGCTTCGTCATGATCAAACGTCAACAAACACAAATGCATCATCACATACAATGGAAACAGCCAAAAGACCATTCAGCTGACAACATGCCTATAGCTCTCCAAGGTCACCGTTCTCGGTGCCGCCGGTGGTATTGGCCAGCCCCTCTCCCTGCTCATGAAGCTCAACCCCAGAGTCACTGAGCTCGCCCTCTACGATATCCGCGGAGGCCCTGGTAAGTCCATCTCCATCTCCATCTCCATCTTCCTCTCCAGCAACACCCAATTGACTCCTGTCCAGGTGTCGCCGCCGACATCTCCCACGTCAACACAAAGTCCGTCGTCAAGGGCTACGACCCCACCGCCACCGGCCTCGCCAGCGCCCTCAAGGGCGCCGAGGTCGTCCTCATCCCCGCCGGCGTCCCCCGCAAGCCCGGCATGACCCGCGACGACCTCTTCAACACAAACGCCTCCATCGTCCGCGACCTCGCCAAGGCCTGCGCCGAGTCCTGCCCCGACGCAAACATCCTCGTCATCTCCAACCCCGTCAACTCCACCGTCCCCATCGTCTCCGAGGTCTTCAAGGCCCACGGCGTCTACAACCCCAAGCGCCTCTTCGGCGTCACCACCCTCGACGTCGTCCGCGCCTCCCGCTTCGTCTCCGAGATCAAGTCCACCGACCCCAAGGACGAGAACATCACCGTCGTCGGCGGCCACTCGGGCGTCACCATCGTCCCCCTCTTCTCCCAGTCCAACCACCCCGACCTCTCCTCCAACGCCGAGCTCGTCAACCGCGTCCAGTTCGGCGGTGACGAGGTCGTCAAGGCCAAGGACGGCGCCGGCTCCGCCACCCTCTCCATGGCTTTCGCCGGTGCCCGCATGGCCGAGTCCCTCCTCCGCGCCTCCCAGGGCGAGAAGGGCATCGTCGAGCCCACCTTTGTCGACTCCCCCCTCTACAAGGACCAGGGCATCGACTTCTTCTCCTCAAAGGTCGAGCTCGGCCCCAACGGTGTCGAGAAGATCCTTCCCCTCGGCAAGGTTGACGCCGCCGAGGAGAAGCTCCTCGAGGCCTGCTTCGCCGACCTCAAGAAGAACATTGCCAAGGGTGTTGCCTTTGTCGCCTCCAACCCCCCCAAATAAGTGCAACACTTTCCGTGTGTCACTTTTGATGTAAACTAGGGGACGTGTTGTAGTAGATGGAAACCTACACAAACAGGTTGAGCAGAGTTGAAAACAAAACAAAATCACATCCTCCACTACTTTTTTTTTCCAGTCTAATCCGACTGGCAAAGAAAGAAAAGGATGACGGGTAGACACAGAAGCGCACACCAAAAGTCGTGCTTTACCTACTCGTGGCATCGACTTTGCGTCTGCCTCTGTACCATAAAATTTCAAACACGCTTGACTTCAAACTTTATTCCTTAAAATGCCGTGATCCAATGCCTACGTTACACCGACTATTTCCTGTTGAAAGACGTGCATGCGTGAGCGCTTCGTAGATAGTCATTAAGATCTACCTACCTGCAAATAGCGCCTGACAAAGGCAGGCTTACTACATCTTTTTGATGGTTCTTGTGTAGCAAACAAAAGTCTTGGTTACCTGATGAAGATCCGGTTGTAAAGGATTTCAAGACACAGCTTCTCCAAAACTCAGACTACGACAAAGTACTGTATGCACATATCATGATGCTCATTCTCTATCATACATCTCTCCACACGCATTTTGCGTCTCTAACTTGTTTTGGTTACACAATTAGTCTAAACCCGACACATCTATCTACTGCCTCTGTCGGCCCGTTCTCCATGCCTCGAGCTGTTGGCGGCGCTCCTCCACCTTGCGCTCAAACTCGGCCACCTTCTCCTGCGCCTTCTTCTCCTCCTCTTCGTCCTTGATCTTCTGCTCTGCCGCCTTGCGGACGCGCTCACGCTCCAGCTGCTCGGGTCTGCGAGCAGCAATGTCGCGGGGACGGAAGTCAGAAAAGAGGTTCTTGAGAACAACCTCAATGACCCAGCAGGCGGCGTAGTCGATAACCATGATGCCCGTCATGGTCATCTTGAACTCATCGCTAAAGGGGACCAGCTTCATCTGCTCATTGATCTCGGGGATGAACTCCATGGAGCAGGAGAAGGCCAGGGCAGAAACACCGACAATACCGTAGAACATGCCCTTGTTCTCGCGAAGACCCTCACGGAAAGGACGTCCCTGATAGTTGATGGCGAACGTGCTAATCTGCTGGATGAGCTGAAGCAGGTAAACGGCGCTGTTGAGGAGACTGGGCGCGAACTCGGCCTCGAGATCAACGTCACCGGAGCGGCTGTTGCACTGTCAGTGTTTGCTTTGCAGAAGTAGTACCTAGGATAAACTTACGGCTCCAGTCTGTCACAGAACCGGGCAATGTAGATGAGAGTGACAACGTGGACGGCGAATTGTCCAAGAATCGAACCAATGATGTAAAAGTTGAAAATGTTGGGCTGGGGTCGCTCCTTGGAGAGACCCTCGACAACGCGAGCACGAGAGATGGACAAGAAGCACACGCTCATCAGAATACCGCTGATGGTGTACTGTCCGTCACCGAACTTGATACCCTCGAGGTACAACACACTCAAACTGTAAGCGCTAATGAGGCAGTTGAGAGCGAGAATTTTGTATGTCTGGATGGTCGCGACGAGTGTGCAGCGGCCCTGGCGAATGATGTTGGGAACGGCAATAACGTTGCGCAGCTTGCTGGTGAAAGGAGCCGCGACAGAGGCATCACCAAGCTTCAGCGTAGGAGGCTCATCATCACCCATCTCGGTCTCCATCAGGCTGGATGTCATCTTGTCGGCAAAGCTAGCGGCGTTGGCGGCAGCCTTGGCCTGACGAGCAGCGTTAGGATCGTTGTTGTTAAGAAGTTGCTTAGCACCAGGGGAAGTGACGGTCTCGATGGCGCTGACGCCGTTAGCCTTGAGCCATTCCTCGGGGGTGATATTCTTCTTCTGGGCCTCGCGCTCGACAGCCTTGGTGAAGTGGGGGTTGCTAGTGCCAGGAGGGTACAGATGGGCGATCATGACGGGAACGGGGGGTGCGGGTTGGTTGAACCTCTTCATGAGGTCAACTTGCTTCTGGTAAATCTCCTTCATCTTAGTGTTCCGGGAGTGCTCGGCGATGCGAGTCAAGTCGTCCATAGTGCCGTTGAGGAGAGCGATACCAATGTGGGCTTGCTTGAGGGCACCGACGTCGTTGGTTCCGTCACCAGCCATCAATGTATAGTAACCCATGTCTCGGAGACCAACGAGAATGTCCTCCTTCTGCTTGGGCGACACACGCGCGTAAACCCAGGCGTGACGGAGGATCTGGCGCCAGCCGACTTGGTCCTTGAACTTGGCCAGAGCGTAACCGGTAACACAGAGATCGTTGTTCTCAAGAATCTTGGGGTCAAGAGGCTTAGAGGGGTCGGCAGGGATGATAGTCTTCTCATCAACACTGCGCCAGACAAGCTTGTCGCCGCCCTCGTTGTCCTCGGGGGCGTCGAGAATCAGAACCTCACGGTCAACAATCTCAACGTCGCGGGCGACGTAGACAGCGGTAAGGGGGTTGTCACCGGTGATCATGACGACACGGTGGCTGCTCTCGTTGAGCATCTGGACAGCTTGCTTCGCGTCATCCTTGAGAGGGCAGGAGAGAACCAGGAAACCGGCAAAAGTAAGTCCAGACTCGACGTTGTCGCGCTTAAGGTCGTTGATCTTGCTACCTCCGAGCTCGTTATCAACAGTAAGCTGCTTGTAGGCGAGTGCAAGTACACGGGAACCGCGTCGGGTAAAGTACTTGTAGGTCTCTTCGTAGTCGGCAGGGATAATGGAGAGTCTCTTCATGATGGTCTCAGGAGCGCCTTTGACAGCGACAAAAGTGCCACGGATTCGGTTGCCAGCCTTGTCAGCACCGTTGACAGTGGCAACAGTACTCTGTCTCTTGAGGGCGGAGGAGAATTGAAAGCGGCGCTTGATCTGAACAGTTCCACTGACACCAGTAGTAGCAGCTGTGGTGGGCTTGCTGGCGAGGGTGTCGTTTCTACCAAGAGTCCAGCCGAGAGAAGTCAAAGTAGCCTTCTCCATTGGGTCGCCAACGACTTCACCCTCGTCAAGCTTGACAAGTGCATGGGCAGTAGCGAGAACCAAAGTGGTATCCAGGCGGATTTCGTTGACGGGGGTCATGGTTGAGTGCGCACCGTCGGCCTCGCGAGGGGTGCTCGTGCCCTCCTGACCGAGTCCCAGGCCAGCAATACCTTCAACAACCAAGTCCTCGCCGGTGAGGGTACCAGTCTTGTCGAAGCAGGCGATGTCAATGCGGCCAGCGTAAGGAATACGGAAGGGCTCGGTGCAGAAGATGGCAAGCTTGGCCAGCGCTGCCAAACTGGTGTTCACGGCAAGACTGAGTTCCATGGGCAGTTCAGGAGGAACGACGCTGGTGACGATCAAGACGCAGTCAAGCAGAAGCTTGGAGCGCTTGCGGTCCTTCTTGACACCCTCGTCCCAGACGTACCAGGAAGCGGCGATGGCGAAAATGAGGAGGAACAAGATGAAGAGCAGAGCCTCAACGTTGTTGGCGGAAACACGCTCGGTGGAGTAGATCATGGTGCGGACAAGGCTGCCCTGGGAGGTCTCAAAGCCGGTCTTTTGGACGATAGCCATGGCGCCATTGTCAGGGGGAGGAGGGACGCCGGATGCCAGCTTGGGCTTCTCTTCATCGGGGTTGCCGTGGGTGATTTGCAAAACCTTGGTACCACCCCACAAGAAAGCGTTCTTGTCAAGGCCTTCAGGCTCGATGGGGGCGTCGCTGGGGCGAAGCTGTACGGAGTCCTTCAGGAGAGGGGTACTCTCACCAGAAAGCATGGCCTCGTTGACAATGGCGGTTCCTTCGACAAGCAGCATATCGCAGGCGACACCGCTATCTTCTTTGGTGCGACCTACGGAGACGAGATCGCCAGGCAGAAGCTTGTCGCTCAGGACTTCAGTCCATTTGCCCAAGCGGTATACGTAGACATCATAAGGCTTAATGCTCATGCCACGGAACTCGTTGAGTGTACGCTGGCGCTGCCAAACGACGGTGCTCTCGAAAGCGACAAGCATGAAGAGGGTGAAGAGCGAATAGTACCAGTACTCGTCGAGCATCCACAGGCCAACACAGAAGATCTGGAAGACGAAGAAGGGTGCGACGGCGTGCTCCTTGAAGAGCTCGGTAAAGGTAGGAACGGGGATGTCGAAGGCGTTGGCGCCATAGTGCTCTTCGATTCTCTTCAGCTCGGCTTCGGTGGTGATGCCCTTGGACTGCTGGTAGCGTCCGATCTTGGGCTTTGGCTCGGCATCGATATCGTAGGCGAGGGTTCGGAAGGACTTGTCCTCGGGGAAGTAGATGAAGCGGCGCTTCTGGAACAAGAAGGTGGTGTTGATCTTGCCGCCAACCTGCATGAGTGAAAGAGCAAAGGTCAGTCAGACTGCGGAGAGCAGAAAAGGAAGAGGAGGAGGAGCAGGATGGCTCGCTTGTTCGCAAGGGGCTTGGCTTACCTTGTCGCGGATGATTTTACAGATTTCGGCAGAGCCGGCGTTGGCGACAGGAATGATCTTGACGAGCTCGGCCTCGTCAATTGACTTGGCGCGGGTGGCAGTAAAGGTAGCTTGGAGGTTGACACTCCAGTGAGTGCTCAGCCAGGCGAGGGACTGAAGGGTGACGATGGAGCCGATCCACACAAAGGTCCATTCCTCGGATGCGATGTGCTTCTCGTAGAGCTCGGCGGTAAGGTAGTAGCGGAGGAAGATGGGCCAGATGATGGCAAAGGGCCAGACGTAGGCGTGGAAGTATGTCGGTAAAGGCTTCCACAGCTCGGCCACCTTGATCTGGGGGTTGTCCACGAGGGGCGCCATGGTGGGCGATTGCGCGCGATATCGTGGATCAAGCGACAGAACGGCGGACAAAATGAAAGAGCGCGGGTTGTTTGTCGGATGATGCTATATCCCTTGTTGCATCGACAGTGGTTCTCCTGGTTGATGCAGATGGAGCACAACAAAGAGATGTTGCGATGTGAAGATGTTAAAGGTGACCCGTGGCAGAATCAGGGCTGGTTGGTGGTGGTGGTGGTGGTGCACCAGTGGTACTACTGCTACTACTTCCTTACTGTGGGGTCTCGCGTCGTTGGCGGCGGAGAAGTGAGCGGCGGAAAGCAGAATCCAGCCGAAGGCGACAGACGTAAAAAAATAAAAAAATAAAATAAAAAAAAAAGCCAGATGGTGGTTATCTGTCACTTTTTTTTCTCTTTCGCGATGGCGAATTGGGAAGCTGGGTACCTGGAGAAGGCCACTCACAGGCCTCAGAGCTGATGGAACAGGGGGCTCTTTTGGCTCTTTTGGCCTGATGTGGCCACTCATCCTTTGCTCTCAGTGGCTCGTGGGGTACGTAGTACGTAGCGTACGTGGACCCTGCTACCTAAGGTACCTACCTGGAATCCTTCGTGCCTTCCTTACTTGCCTTACCTAAGCTATCCGGGCAGTCCCAGGCCCCCTTAACCTTGGATTTCCGCCGTGATGGATTCCTCACGTCCAATCCAAACGTGCGAGGTTGATCCGTGCCGTCCCTCTTTTTCCCCGCCGCTCAACTCCGCCGAGAGGCCCCGCGATAGAGGACCCCGATACTCCGTCGCTTCCCGTCCGATACAGGACAGCTTACCTTACCTTACCTTACCTTACCTTACCTTCACCTTACATCACTTCATGCAACGAACCCACTGTAATTGGCATCTTGTTTTATTTGGTATGAGGCTGACCCTCAGATACAAAAAAGTAAGGAAATAGTTATGTCGTGGTATATCATCCGCGGAAATCGTCGTCTTGGTGCCCATGTTGCGCCAAGCCAATAAAACATCCCTTCTCCCTTCTACTGTGGTATGCAATCAATATCCAGCACCCCAAAGGCAATGATCCTTTCTATCCGCAAACGCCTCCATCATGTCTCATTCTTCAATACTCAGAAATCCCAGCAATGACACTTCGTCGGTTGGCTCGTCCAGAGGGCCAATCCTCGTAAGTGGCTTGCTGGGATGGCTTTGGTGGCTTAATGTAGTCGGAGATTCTCTTCGACACGCTCCCCTGGTGTCGAAGTCCCCTTTTCCCGTCTGCACCTACACTAGCGCTGTGCGAGAGACTCGGCTTGCGTGGCGCCTCCCCGTAGAAGCTTGACGAGATCAGGTTGCGCTCGTCGTCTGCCGCGCCAAACGACATCATGCTTGCACGCTTGCCAGCCCCCGTCGAGTACTGCGCGCTGCTTCTCTTGTTGTTGCGTTGCCCAGCAGGAGCAGTAGCATCCGCTTGTCGAGTCGTGCTCCAGGGGTTGTCGCTGTACCCGTAGTGTCCCGAACGCCGTGCGAGGTTTCGCCACATTTGGGCGTGATATTCGCGTTCCGCAATCTCTGCCTCTGCCACGAAACGTTCATAATCCGTCAGTCCGCGGCTACCACTCTCTTGAGACGGAGTCTCTTGTCGGGATGGCGGGCGAGTGTGAGACGAGGTAGGCCGTGGCGGTGCTGATGGTGGCGCCTGCTGCTGCTCTGGCTGGCTTGGCGGGTCAAATGGCGCTTCCATCTCGACTGGAGAAATTGACTTTGGCGGTGTGAGGTCTCTGGCGTATGGGTCGGATACAAGATTGAAGCTGTGTCGTTTGGATGATAATGGACGAGAGTGAGGTCTTGCTGGAGCCTTGCCGTTCGCCGACGATGTATTTGAAGCATTTTGCAACAGGCTGTGCTGCTGCTGCAAGGGGTCGATCGCGACCGGTTCCCTAGTGGTTACCACTTCAATTTCGCTGCTCTTAACAATCTCGAGACGCCGGTGCAGTTCGTGGGGAGGCGGCGCCTCGTACTTGGACAGCGACATGTCCCGTGACCTGCGCTTCTCGGCAGTCTCTGCGGATGGCGTCCGTTGCCTGTGGAGAGGCTGCTCCGGCTCATTCACCCTGGAGGAGGCGGCCGTTATTGTGGCCAGTGCTTGAGCGCCGTTGTCCGGGTCGCTACCAAAGGAAAAGCTATGGCGATTGTGGCGCGACGTATTTGTGTAAGTCGTACGCGAAAAGTCAGCCGCCGCGTGTTTAGGAACATAGGCCGTTCGCGGCGCCGATGCTGTTGCCGGTGTCTCGGTGCTGGTCACGTTGTCCTCTCCAAAGTCATTGGCGCCGGATCTTGACCAGAATCTTTTTCCGAAACTCGCTTTGGATCGCGACTTGAGCTGCGTCGCCGTATCAGAACTCGAGGTCTGCATGGTTGACTGCTGTCGGGGAGGCGACTTGGGCTTGGGTGAGTTGGCGGCGCCGGCAGTCTGAGTCGCATTCGTGGGTGCTTGCTGTGGTAGTGTGACTGGACGTAGGGATCGGGGCACTGCAGACTTCAAAGAGCCTCTTCGCGCATCCAAGACAGTCTCACTTTCGGCAGGTGTTGGGTGCGACGGGTTCAACATGAGCGGGTTCATGAGCAGAGGCCCTGTCTGCGTCTCACGCTGCTCCGTGGCCCGCTGCTGGTCGAAGCCCTGTGACGAACTTGTATGATCGTTCCCGGCGGAAATCGACGTCTTCTTATTCTGAGCGTCCTTGTCCTTGGAAACCAATCGTCGTCGCATAAGGCGGTTCAGCAACCCTGTCTCGTCTGCCGGAGGTGCGGCAGTCATTGACGGTGAGGTACCAGTACCAAGACTTTGCGCCGCTGCCGGTACTGGACCCGTGACGGTCGCGGGTCGGCTTGTCGCTGGCGGCAGCTGCAGCTGCGAGTTTTCGTCAAGCCCTGGCAGCGGTGCAACAAGACGACCGTTGTCAGTGTAACCTTGAGTCTGAATGTGGGCGACAAGGGGGGCTGGCGATGCCCGAAGCGTGTTCTGGGGATTGTGGAGTTGGAGACGATGGCGCATCGGGGGTTGCATCGGCATGGGTCTCTGCTTTTCCTGCTGTAGTCCGGATGGCGGCGGTGTCGGATCTCCTTGTGTCTGCTGATGCTGATGTTGCACCAGCATAGCTCTCTTGTCAACTTGCCGGGTGGTGATGTGTCGACTGAGAAAGCGATTGAGCTTGTTCTTGACACCTGTGGCAGGCTGGTTTGGAAGGGGGCTTGCGTCAGAGGAATGATCCTGATCCTCCTCGACCGCTATGTGCTGCTGCACCGCCTGGGAAGCGGGGTGGGAATAAGAAGGTGATGCTCCGAAAGAAGAGCTTGTCGGTGCTATCATGGACGTCGGCCTCCGTTTTGGTCGAGAGGCAGAAATAGGAGCGGCATTTGTCTTTTTGATCAGTTTCGACAAGCGGCGGGATTTGCTTGCTGATGTGTCTACTTGCTCCGAGTTTTGCTCCCTGTCTTGCCTCTCGCCCTGTGTTGTCTCTGGTTGATCTTCCAGGGTCACCGATATGGCTGCGTCTGGCCGCCAGCTCCACCGATTCTTGGTCAAACGGCGCGATGAGACACTGGTAGCGCCGCCACCCTGCAGGTTTTGGTCGTTTGGGACGTCGACCTCGCACGAAATGGGCTTGTCGGGAAAACGTGCTAATGGCTGAGAGCTGCTCACCGCATCCCCTCGGATTGAACTTCTTCGTGGCCCCGCCGACCATGACCATCGATTAGGATTGACCATTTTTATAGTAAAGCGGCGTGGGCTCCGTTCGTCTTGGATTTGAAAATCAGTGTCGGGCTGCCAGTTCGACTGAGGCGTCCAATCCCATGCAGAGGTGGACCACCCAAAAGCGTATCAGCTCAACGCAAGGAGCAATATTCCCAGAGTTGGTGTGGTGGGTGGCCGATCGGAGAATACGTCTGGCCGGAGGAGCAGCTGGGGCCCAATCGGCAAAGCGAAAAGAAAATGCTCGAAAAGCGAAACAACGAATCAGAAGGACGATGAGGAGTGTCAGCAACGACCTGGCAAGCCGAGATGGATCGATTGAGATGTAAAAACCAAACGTGGACAGCTGCGTTCCCAAGGCGGACGAGGGTTGAGATATGACTGAGGACGAGGGCCTACAAGTCCAGAAATAGCGAGGCTTGGAAGAACCCTGAGGCGTTCGTGCGGGCGAGCCTATGACTTTGAAGTGGTGGGCACTTCTTCCAACTCGACAAGTACTCTTCAAGTACCCATCCTGTCCATCATGTAAGTCGTTCGCCTCTCCGTGGTCTTCCGCATCTTCCGTAGCCCCAGATTTTGGTATGCACCGAAGCATCCCCCCTGCAGGCAGAGCAACTCTGTCGATACTTCAGAATGCAAAACAATCCAGAACACGGCGCTTGTTAACGGAACGACAAAGGGAAAACAAGCCCCGTGTTGCTCAAGCTTTGACAAGATGTTTGAAGCGGCAGCAAGAGGAAAATCCGATCAGCCAGACGGGTCTCCTGAAGCGTCCAGGCGTGGGAGTTTTGGTACCATGTGTGGCAGAGAAGAAGGAGACTAAGGTAGGTAAGACGCTCCCACAAGTGCTTCGAGGAGCCAAAGCGCCATCCAGCGCAGGCAGAGAATGAGAGCTTGCGGTCCCAGCCCAGCGTCAAAGAGTCCGCTAGCGTCTTCAGGAGGGTGTCAAGAAGCACAGCGGCTCTATATGCGGAGACTTGTGATTCTTCAAGCGGACAATGCCTGCCGAGAAGCGCGAGAAGCCATTTGCCAATACGTCATGGAAATGCTCCGAAGAATTGCAGCTCGCACGGATGTATGGTAAATTTGGAAGGCAATTCGCAAAGTTTGGTGAACCGAAATCGCGCGGTAACCGTGTTCTCCATGAACAACGTTGAGGGTTCCCCAAACTGTGGTGATATTGACTAATGTTTTCCAGGGACCAAACACCAGCGGATGCCATGGAATCGCCGGATTCGGTGATGATCGACGACTTCAACGACCACATTGTTTTGTTGTCCATTGGTGTTGTCTTAAGTGAGACAGCAGGCAGTGTTGACCTGGCTAAGCCGGCGTGCCTGGTGAGTTGTGTCGATCGCTCGATCGAATTCTGGAGGGGAAGCGGCAATTGCGACTTCTCGATATGCCCACGTCTATTGCCTTTGCCGTGTGCGAAGGCCACTACGCGGCAAGACACAAATGTGTATGCTTTTGGATTGCCTCTTCTTTGTCGACGAGGGCGCGGGGGCGTCAAGCATTGGCTAAGGACCCCAGGCCGTTAGGAATGGGATAGGTAGAGGCTTGTCTGTCTCGCGTTACACCGGAGGTTGTGATCCGCGATCTCGATGACGAGAGTTGCCAACCCTATGTATGGATGGCTGACGACTCGGTTGAAAGTTTCCCATCAACCCATACTTGTCGAAGACACCATCAACAAGTCCAACTAGACGGGAGGGCGTGGGAAGGCATGGCCTCATGGTGCCTACCCTCGTGGTTCTGAAAGAACATGCGACAGGTGAGACTCGTGGCGTCCCAACGAGGCATCCCACACGGGGCGTATTCCTCGTAAGTACTCATATGCTTCGTATGCAGATATCCGTATGGTGAAATGCTAATCCATCTTGAATGGAGCTCTCCACAAGAGACAAGTGCCATGTGCCGGATGGGGAATGGAGCTCAGAAAGGAGCTTGTCCGGCTAAGCTCGAAAATGCCCAGATCAGGGTAGCAAACAGAGACACTACCTCCCATGCTTTGTGATGTTGATATTGTCAACTGATAGGATTTGGAGAAATATTCGCACTAGGTATAGTCTGTATGGGTAATTGAGGTAGTAAGCTGCGACAGAGCCCGGAGTCAGGGCCGAAGAGGAGACGGAAGCCGGCGAGGTGACACATTGCGGTCAAATGAAGTTGAAATTTGGTTACCTACGGCACCTTACCTTAGGTAAAGTAAGCTGGAACGGAACAAGGTTAACTGCGAGTTGGCCCGTGAGGCCAAGGGTTTGTGCAGTTTGTGCAGTGCAATGGCAGGCAGGGATCGCCATCAAGATCCAAGATCGTCCCTTCCTTCCTTGTCCTGCTCAGATGGATGAGCCAAGGTGAGCAGGTGCAGATGCAGGCGAGATCTGGACCACCTCACCTCAGGTACCTACATTAGAAAAGGAAGTAAGAGCTCGGTGAAGAAACGGAACGCCTTGACGCCACGTAAAGTACCTAGGGACCTATCCCAACAGCCACCAACGAGGCAGTTCCTGCCCGAGGGAATGGAACGGAACCTGGATGGCAATCTCGGCACAGGTAGCAGATAGCAGGTACCTACACATAAGTTTAGACAGAAGGAAGGCAGGTATTCGTAGCGGGGGAAGGTGGCTCGCTGCCTTACTAGGTACGTAGATAAGCGCCAATTTCCCCAGTTCCTGCCCCCGTCTGTGTTGGAGAAGGTGGAAGCCACCTGTGGAGGACGGGGCGCAAGTCCGGTGCTTCTAGCGGGATCCACCACCACCACTCCGCCCTTTCCTCCTGCTCCGGGAGCGAATGACGTCTCGGCTTCCACCAAGCTTTCTCGGTCAACGACTCCTCACCTCCCACACCTCCTTACCAATCATCAACAACACCATCTCGACTTTGCTTCACCACCAACCACTCGACACCCTCTTACACACCCTCCGGCTTTTCCAGCTTCCCCCAAAAACGCCACCGCTCTTTCCTCGCCCGCTGCTTCTTCGCCAAACACTTTCCTTTTGTCCCGTGTCTCATGTGTTCCAGCAAGCTCCAGCTTCAATCTTTCTAGGTTCGGTTGTCTTATGGGCTAGGATGATATAGTCTGGAAGCTCGCTCGCTCGCTCAAGGGACAGTCTTCCGGAAACGCAAAAGCTCGAACCATGGCAGCCACCAGCAGAACTGCCTGACGAACCACCACGTGTATCTGATGTGGTACAATAACGTCTCCGGCATGTTCAGCAGTTTTCCTGGCAATCAACATCCAGTCAAAAACATCTGGCTACTTTTCGTTCCATTATCGACAGGTGGAGCACGAAGTAAGCTTGGAGAAAGTCGCCTAGTCATCTGCCATGCTTGCCTGGCCCGACGAGCTGGAGACTCTTTCGGGCTACTGGGATAACTATCCTATTCGCGCCCTTGAGATGCTTTATTGTGGATTGTTTCTTTCCGCTCTCGCTCTTAGGCAAGTCATGGTTCAGGAACCCAAAGGCTGTGGCAGAACCTTGCCCTGGATGGCGTGATAGCTGATGGCCGCTTCGAATCAATATGCAAGGCTCGGCACTCGAAGCGGGCAGACCGACTGGATACACATCCAGGCCTAAGGTTCAAGGAAACTTTACGCACCCTTCGTAAAGGTTGCGAACCCGAAGGCTGAAGGTTCTGGACCCTTTATGCGCTTCCACACGCAGCATCAAGCGGCTAATGTGAGCTTTCGCCTCTCGAAACATCTTTCTGTTGGCCCATCATGAGGCTGCAGATGCGGAGCTGAAATCTGCCAGAACGTGCGCCGGCCGAGCCTACTGCACTCTCGGCCCACGATTCGTGTCACCGACTTGAAGAATACCCCAGGCTTCCATGCCGAACTTCAGCCGCACCGCGATCTCACGGATGTTGTTCGTGTCTCGGAGAATACACATCGTACATGAGTCCCAAAGCTCGCATCTCTCGTGATCCCCGCTTGGTATCAATGCGTTCGCCAGAGCCCTTACTTAAGTCGTAAGGCAGCTGGTCGGGGTCTACTCCGTCTGCCCGCGATGGCTTAGCTACCACTTTGCGATCCAGCTTAAGCGGGATGTAACGGACCATCTGGCGCTCACTCACGACCTGCCAGATCCTTGGACTTTGACGGACCAGGGATCCCTGAAGGTAGGGCTCGCCATCGCAGAGATACCGACTGTTTGGTTCTCACACGCGTGTGATATCGTCGTCTTGGAGTGGCAACAAGATTGGCGCCCATTGCCTTGCAGACTATTGACTGCTAAGTGGTTCCAGACAGCCTAAACCCCATATTAGCGCGCCATTCTTCAACAACTTGCAGTTGGCAGCCAGTTGTGTTATCTCTGACAAGAGAGTGACAACCAAGTGACCTGCAATGTTCAACGACACGTACCTAAAAGTACGGACCTGACGCCCAGCCTCATAAGCTCCTCCACGTGGACCTGCGACACTGGCACCAAGCCCTAGAAGAAACACTTTTCTTGTTCCCAGAGAAGATCAAGGGCCCAAACAACAAGAAAAACAAAACCTGACTCGCCCGCTAGGCTTGTATGTTTTTTTTTTCTGCGCTTGGGCATGTACAGCGTCCCGACTTGGGACTAGCCTTCTCGAACAACGGCACGCCAGATCGCACGCAAAGCTCTGTTCGCAATGCAGACGATGGATGCCCTACTGCAGGGCCCTGGACTGGGCGTAGCGTCAAGACCCTCGGTCTAGAGTCTTACGAGATCATCTGTCACGGGTTGTGAAAGAGTACGGTTGCGGACGAGTCAAGAATGTCTGTGAAGAGTCACGAACCATACATGTCGATTGCACCTCGATTTTGGAGTACGGTATACGAAATACAGTCCACCGCGGGGGTATAATTCAGCGCTTCCTCTATCCATAAACTATATGTAATGCTCTCTCCGTATCGGAGAGTGTGTTTGCTGCAGTGACCCAGACACTTATCCTTGCTTGAGATCCTGCAACGCCATAGCGGCGTCTGCATCCTTGTTGGATTTTCTTTCGGCCTTGGTGGGCTTGAAACCATGGCTTTGAGGAGGGGTCCATTCCGGGGCCTGGATGAGTCGTAACAAGAGGGGATCTGACAGAAAGAAAGGGTTCGCCATGCGTGTGTCGACCCGGGTCTGCGTGTTGGGCGAGATGGCTGACAGGGGACCTGCAGGGGAGCTAAGAGGCTCCAATGGTTGAGGCTTCGACGGCGTGGCGGCGGGCGCCTTGGTTGTCTGAAGTGGTGGCAACCTGAGCGAGTCCATGGATGGACGCTGGATGTCGGAGAGAATCTTGGGCGACACAATGACCGGCCTCTCTTTGGCGTGTGATGCCTTGATCTTGCGTGGAGTCGGTTGTGGGAGTGCTTTGGCAGCGACTGGCCGTGGCATACCGGGCACGAAAATCTCCTCGCCATCAATCGTCTTTCGCTTCCGCATTCGAGGATTGAGTTTGACAGCGGCAAAGATTGAGCTTTCCACTGAGTCCGACATGGCCACTTGCGCACCGGCACCCTCGTTTTGAGCCAACTCTGTCTGGCCAGTCTCCTGCCCAACCTGTGCCATCATTGGTCTTAGCTCGAGGCTCTTTTCTGTTTGGTCTGAAAGAACAGGAGCCGGTCGTGACAGAGCAGCCGGTGCTGACTTTCTCGATCTCCTCATCTTTGGCTTTTCGACACGTAAGGCCGTAGGGGATGTTGATGTCGTCGGAGTCATGCTGCCGACGATGCGGCGAAGTTCAGCCATCACCTTCCATGTCACCCAAGCAGCGCTCGTTCTGTCATCACGGACTGCCATTGGCCTCTGGGGTGTAGATTTGGGAGGAGCAGCAACCTCCAGCGGCATCGTGAGAAGCTCGGTCTTCACTACCTTGTCAAGCTTCGGAGCTTTGCAAGCCTTCTCTTGCCTCGCTGTCGTCACTGATCGAGAGTCGTGCGACAACTCTGCCGGCAAACCTGGGGCTGAATCGGTAGACGGTTTCGCTTGTGGCTTTGCTGATGGTTTCGCAGCATCCACCTTGGGCTTCTCTTCTGTAGAGCTCTGACGTTTCTTCGTCTTTTCGCTGCTCTCCTTCTTTTTCTTTGGTAATTTGGTGCCGGGCGGCAGCCAAAGCAAGGGCACTCTCTCCTTCAGGTTGGCAACCCATGCATCGCAGTCCCACTGTACCCAGTAGTCGATGATATCCCCCCACGAACTCTCCGGAGGCTTCGTAAAGTTGACAAAGACGACTTTGCCGCCCCTGTTGTGAATGGTCTTGGCGAACTCCCTGACAAGGATCTTCAGGCCATGGACTTTCAGTGACGTGCCGAGAATGAGAAGCAGATCCGGGGACAATCCCAAGTCATGGGTGACGATTGGTGAAATGAGGTGGGCGTTCGGGTGCTCTTCGCCGTAGAGGACGATATCTGGTCTCAGCTTGCCCACGCCTAACGCTCTCTTGCCCCTCTCTTGCCGTGCTGCCGTTGCTCCGGCACAATACGGGCATTCAGGCTGTCGCCCAGAGAGTGTCTCGTGTGATCTGTCGGCTTCATCCCAGTCGCAAATCTTGCCGCAGAGAAAACACCGAAGAGACTCTAGTGACCCGTGCAAGAAAACGCATTCCACGCCATTGGACTTCTTGTCAGCCTGTTGCTGGACCTGTGGCTCGGCCGACGGAGTCACTTCAGCCGAATCCGCGACACCGACCCCATCGGGCACTTTTGGTTCCTCCAAATCTTTCGAATCACTCGTTTCCGATGTTGCGGAGATAGACTCTGCGGAGCCTCCCGTTGCCGCCGTAGCCAAGACAGCCCCGACAGATTTCCTCGAGAAGCGACCCCGATGCCCCGGTCCGTCCTGGAGCGAGGTGGAAAGCCCAACCTTCTCCTCAATCTGGTCGATGTTTTGCGTATAGCATCGGACCAATTTCCCCCGATTGCGTAAATGCCCAATAAAGTGATGAGATTCCGTTGGCACGACGT
Organism: Colletotrichum tamarilloi; assembly: GCF_030869305.1. NCBI lineage: Eukaryota > Fungi > Ascomycota > Sordariomycetes > Glomerellales > Glomerellaceae > Colletotrichum > Colletotrichum tamarilloi. The sequence goes on from NW_026849463.1 coordinate 77,384, forward strand.
CTTTCACCTTCTCTCGAAGCGTCGTAGCGAACGTGTAAAATACTGATGTCCTCAAGGGATCCGCCCATATAGAGGCATCGAATAGATCTCTGCCTTTGATGTTGGGCAAAGTCGACTTGCTAGGCTGTGAGGACGGAAGCGTTTCATCGGTTTCAGAAGATGCGGTGCTGCTAGCCGCACTCGATGTCTGCCGACTAGTTGACGATGAAGGCTCTTCAAAGGGGTCGAACAAAACTGGCGGAGGCGACGACAATGGCGAGGAACTGAAACCCATTGGTTGCTGTCGTAGAGTTGATCGTGTGAAGCGGCTCGCGTCTCTTAAGAAACTAGGCGTTTGCGGAAATGCACTAGGTGGCGATGACAGAGGCGAGGAGCTAAAGAAGAACCTCGAGGTTTTTGGCGTAACGTGAATCGTATTCCTCTCCTCCAGCTGCTCGCCATCCTTGGAGAACGTCGCCCTCGGCAGAGTCGGAATTGAAGTCGAACTGACGGCTTCGATGCTCCCCGAACCCTGCACAGAGGCAATGGTAGAAGTCAACAGAGACCTCTTGCGCATCTCAGCAGAGCTCGCCTGATAAGCGTTGGCTCGCTGGGCACACGGGCTTGCAGATCGTCCCCTCCTCCGAAGACAGCTGCGGGCAGCTCTGTCGCTGGGCGTTTGGTGTGCTTCCACCGAGCCTAGGTTTCTGCTGGTGGCCAGGTCCTTCCTGGGGCTTTCGTCTGGGGGCGAAGACTGAGCTCTTGCGCTCTTTCTTGAAGATCCGCTTAAGGTAGACCTGCCACCCAAAACGGGTGCATCATCGGTACTGGCACTCCTAGCATCGACGGTTGATTCCCTCGACCTCGCCCTAGTGATGGGCCCAGTAGACCTCGCCGTATTTGAGTCGGAGCCCTGCGAAGCGGATGCATGATTGCTTCCCTGAACTTGGGTCGAGTTTTGCGAGTCGTCGCTTAGGCAAATGCCGGAATCCTCGAACGAAAGTCTCCTCCGTTTCGCAGGCGGTTCCCGTTCCTCGCGAATGGCATCAGCTGGTCCAAAACTCCTCGGCTCGACCACGTCCACACGATTCGCGGCATCGAACTGGGCTTGAATCAGGGAGTAAAGCCCATTTTCGCTTCGGAAGTCCTAAGCATTACTTATTAGCATGGGTTGAGGAGCCATTCCGGCGTGGGTTCTTACAGGAATGCCCGAATTGGTACTGATGCCTGCGCCAGTAATGACCACAACCTTTCGTGCTTTGAAAAGAGAGTCGGCGATCCCTTGCAGAAGAACATCCTCTGTCGGGGTGACCTGGGTGGTAGGCATACTGAAGGCGTCCTAGAGTTGGCACATTGGACTTTCTGGAGTGGAGTTCGACACTGCTATTATGATGCTGATGGCCGAGGCGCGTCTGACAATCATGCGACTCGGGCGCCAGACTCCGCCAACATATATTCGGCGCGAGAGATAGAACGACTTGAATTTCGGATACCGGCTGTAGAGATTCGCTTGCTGTGAAGTCCAAATGCCTAGCGCCTCAGACGTATAGTGGCGTCTGGACCTACAAGCCCTTGCTTAACTCGGCTCAGCTGAGGAGGGCAGAGCTACCAGTCGATTGGACTTCTCAAGAGTTCGTCGGGAGAGACGCAAATGCTATATCTTCTCCAGCTTCCGGAATTTGAACGTGGTGGACAGCTGTGCAGTCTTCTTTGGGATCGTAGTCTCTGGCGACGCGGTGATGGAAGGGGTTGGTAGCGGTGCAGACGCGGTGGGCCGGAGGTGCCAGACCAGGGTTCGCGGTACCGGGACCTGCTCGACGAGTCTCGATGTCGGCGGCGTAGGTCAAAGAACGGAGTTGCCGTGTTCACTGTAGCCTCCGAATGTCCAATTGGCAGAACCGTGTCGATTCGCGAACTCGAGAAAAACGTGACTTCGAGGTTGTGGCGAGGCGACTGTCGAGGCCCAAGCTTGACATGAACAGACGCGTCTCAGAAGGTGCTCGGGAAGACCAAAGCTCGAAAGCTTAACCGCCAAGCTATAGATGCTGTCGACTGTTTGCGTTTTTGAGCGCAAGGCAGACGAAGATTGTTGCGGTCTGAAGAAATCGCCGGGTGGTCAATAGGGAGGAGCAATTGGGTAGTTTGACCACACGAAGGCGTGTTCAAGGTTCCCTGGTGAAGTCAGATGTTGTTTGTGAACCGCGACCGCCCCGAAGAATAAGACCCCAGCCAGCAAAGACGCCAACAGCTTAGCGTTAGCGGCCCAGATCGCTAACCTCACCTTAGTGAGATCACCGAGATCCACTACTGGGCGATAAAGATAAGGATGGTGTTATCGATAAGATTCTTCATCGGATAAGGAACCTGGGCACTTGGGAATTGTGCACTTCCCTCAACCCACGCACTCAATGACACTCACTCTCTTTCAGGTATTATTTACCAAGCTTCAATGAGTTTGCTAGTATCTTTCCAAATCGCTATCCATGTCTGAGATTGACAGAAGAAGGAGACGTTGGGGCGAGAGGGGAAGCAGTATAGCAGGCTGCGACGCACCAAACCTCAAGCTTAAGGTACCCAGAGCGAGTCAAAAACGCTGAGTTGCAGACCAACATCGCCATCAATTGTAGGTGCTATCGCTCTTACCTTAGTTTTCCATCCCGAAGCCAAATCAGAGAAAGGGTAACGCCTCTGCTCTACAACGCTTGGTTCAACGGCTGAACGTGGTCGATGTTGACATGAGTCCATGCCCTTGCCCATGCGCCGGGGTGTCAACACATTTGTCACCTGTCTACCGTCACTGCTGGAAACCTTGTTGACTCTCAGTCCTCTTTTACCGCTCAACTCTGGTGATGCTCTCATGAGGCTCGACGAGCACTTTGATCTAGGCCAAAGGCAATCTTCAGAGATTACAGAGTTTACGGAAGCCAGGCTACCGATAATATTGCATTGATGGCTGTCCATCCATGGGAAGTCTCTCTCATACGGGACCATCTCCACCGCAATCGCTAGACGACGATGAGCTTCACTAGCTATGCTATCTGCGGATCATCCATCACAACCGATCAGCCGTCTCGGCGTGGCATGATCGACATGGTACCCAGATTCACGTTCTTCTAGAAGCAAAAACTTGAGCGATGCGGGGAAATGACATCTCACCGGCAATGTGCTTAAGCCGTTGGATTGAGCGTCATGTAAATACATGAGACGAAGCCGGCAGGAGCACGGTACGCACTATCAACACACGCGCATTGTGAACAAGGTACACAGTCAACTACGCAAGGATCACGCTCTCATCTCATATTGCCGACAGCTGCCGGCTTCACCCATCTGATATTTCCGCTCCGTGAATATCACGAGACGTTGAGGGAGATGCCAGCGTTGTATGTATCGTCACTGAGACGGCTTCGTTTGATCTCCATCGCCCCGGCGCGCACCCTTGCGATAGTCCTGACAGGCGTCTTCACATCCGCCCATTGAGCCTCAGCCAACTGCCATTCACGTCAACCTAACCTTAATACTAGAAACTCCGCCCGTGTTCTCCCCGATCACACCGGCCTGAGAGGGAAACCTTCCTCGGTCTAGACCTTCTTTTAGTTGCCGTGTCTTGTTTGAAATCAGAACGGGACCTGGATGAGGGTCTAACAGGCCTCAGCTCGCTTGATGTCGAATCCAAAGACACGACGAACACGTTCCAAACTCTTGGCACGAGCGCATGAATCGCCGGCGATCGGTGCATCTCATGGTCCCTCCGGGCCGGAGACACTAGCCAGCAAGTAAGTGGTTGAATGACTTACTTAAAGGCTGTCCTCGTGCCGCTTTGAATTTTGCACGTCGCGATCTCATGGTGTTATTCTTAATTGCTCAATGTCAGCTCGTTTCTTTCCATTGTAAATCTATCGGTTCACTCTTTCGATCTAGGCTGGTCCAACGTCACTTCTCCATCATGCAGTACTACAAGTCATTCACTCTTCTCTCGTTTGCCTCAGTGGCAGTGGCTCAGCAATGTACTCTGCAATTTGACGGCAGAGTTGCAACCGGAACCGAGGCAGAAGCGTTCGATGCTGAGAACAATCTCTTCAGTCCTCAGAATGTCTTTGGAGCCGGCTTGAGCTTCAGCAAAGTGTTGCAATTGCCTAATGAAGCCAGCTCGCCATTCGACGGCAACGATAACGTTCCCCTTGAAGTCACAATCAGGTCAGCTTTAGCCCCAGCGGATCATCATAGGTATGTTCAGCTAACGGCTATACTAGCGATCAGTCAATCTTCAACAAACAGACAGCTTTCCGTCGCGCTGAGCTCATCCCATCATCCAACACGGGAACGGATGAGTCGACGACTGGCATCAAGACGTTGCATTTCAGTCTCTCGAAAGATGTCCAGCGTCCTCTCAATCTCTCGCACGAGTATCAGCTAGCTTTCCTGGAGAGTAATGATTTCAGCACAAATCAAGTTGTGCTCAAGACCGGCACCATCCTCGGCGGCGACGCAACGGTCGACCCAGATACACTGCAACTCTTTGGCAATGTCAACACCAAGCCGGCACCTACTGTCCTATTCAGCACTCCCTTCGCGGAGAACACCATTCATAACTTTGCTGTGACCATGGATTTCACCGCAAAGTGAGTCCTTTCTGAGCCTGAAGTGCGTTATAGGATACTAACACTTCGTTCAGCACGGTCCAGGTATTCTACTCGACCGATAACAACGACTTGGAGGCACAGGGGGAACCCCAGATCAACGATATCAAGGGTCAAGGTCAATACCACTTTGGTATTTTGAAGAAGCCCGTCGGAGGTCAGGGCGATATCACCAAGAATGGTTTTCAGCCGGACGGCATCGATGAGGGCATTGTCTACAGCGGCATCTTCCAGGAGGACAGCACCAACGGCTGCATCAGCCTGGCTCCTTAAGCTGTCTTCATTGAGCATGGCCAACTTTGTAGGGCCTTGGAGGACGCCTCAGATCCTACTATGATATATTGGAAGCTTTGTGGTGCAAAGATTTTGACAAAGTGCGCACATAGTGGTACAATGAATTGGTGCAACTATCCTGGGGTCCGTCTTACTATAACCTGGGATGGCACGTCAGTGGATAGCAGGAAGCAGACTATGATTTCTTACGAAGATACTTTTACATCATGCATGAAAGTGGGCTACGATGAGAGATTTGATTTAGTAGAAATAATCGATTAGACTGGAGCAATGTTGATTAAGCCTCTTTACTGAACAGTACTTGGAAGGATTTGCTCCTGCCCAAAAGACCTAAGTTCATTAAGCGTGATCAAAGTTCTCATTCGACTATGCCTCCTGATGGCTCACCGTAGCAGCCAGTTTCTCATGACGGTTGGCGACCTCTTCCAGCTGCGGGCGTAGAGAGTCAGCCGCCTCTTGCGAAAAGTGACGAGCGCCAACACGGTGCTCAAAGAGCAAGTCAATCTCCGAGTATGTAAGACCAAAGGGCTCCGGAAGACGGAAAAAGGTCCACGTAAGGAAAAGCACAGTGATTCCGGCCCAGAAGAAGCCGCCTCTGGCTCCCCAGTTCCAGTCATTCTTGCCCACAATCTTTGGCTGCAGCGCGTTGACGATGAAGCCTCCGCAATTGTAAAAGGCGCGAGAAAGGGCGACTGTCTTGACACGAAGACGGGTAGATGGCATCTCCGCGACCAAGGTATAGCATGAGGGACCGACGCTGAGCTGGAAGGAGAAGAGCATCACGATGATGAGGGCTCCCACGGCCCATGACCGCGCTGGTAACCCAGCAGCGTCCTGCGGAATACCGATGCCACCGATGACGACGAGAATCACAAACATGGCCGATAGACCAGCCAGGTACAGAGTGCGACGGCCGATGTGAGTCATGATGTACCAGGCAATGATACAACCAATGAGACCGATGCAGTTCTGGACCAAACTCATCGTGAACCCATTCTCGGAACTGAGGCCGGCGTTGATCATGAACTGCGTGCCGTAGCCCATGAACGGCACGCCGCAGAAAGACTGCGTCAGCCATACCATGCACGCAATTTCGGTGCGGCGAAGGTCGACACCGCGGAAGCAGTCCCAGTAGTGAGCGCCCGAACTGACCTCGATCTCAAACTGGTTCGTCACACGCATCATCTCGATGTGGGCGTCGAGGTCAAAGTCAATGTCACTCTTTGGAGAGGTAAGCTTGCGGATTGCTTCGCGCGCGTCCTCGAGGCGGTTTTGGCGGACAAGCCACCATGGACTTTCGGGGGCGAAGAGCGTGCCGATGATGATGGGTACGGGCCAGACCCATTGGATCGCAAATGCTGCGATGAGTTCGAGTCAATGATTTCTCACAACGGTAAGGCCAATTGGGTTGTCTTACGAATGCGGTATCCCCATTGATTGTCGATTTGCAAAAGCCCTCGAAGCATGCCACTGCTGATCAGCTGGCCGATGACCCAGCACATGTTTCTAGAGGTCTTTGTTAGTAATGCTGACAGACTCCTTGGGAAGAGGGTTCGATCAAACATACACCCAAGACGTCATGTATCCTGCCATTAAAGTTAATAAGTGAGTATAGCCAGATGTGCTCAGACAGACAACTAACCTCTGAGTGACATGGGGCAGATATCAGCCGCGTAGGTGACGGCGAGGGTTTGGAAGATACCCCAGGGGATGCCCTGAATCAAGGCTCCGGCCAAGAACATTGGGAGACCGTTGGAGAAGAAGGGGATGAACACGGCCCCGATCATGGCAACCATGGCGACAATCATGGTTTTCTTGTAGCCAATCCACTCGGTGATGATGCCATTGAGGATGAGACCAAGGATTGAGCCCGCCTGGGTGCCGTTGTTGATGATGGTTTGCCAGCGAGCCGAGACTAGAGGGTCGCCATTGGCATCGACTTGGTCGCCGTACCGCTTCATAAAAGCCGGAAAGGCGTAAAAGTTACTCATGAGGTTGGTATCATAGCCCTTGAAGAAGTCAGTCGCGCTCTTGCTTTAAACTACTCCAAGATTCTCATACCTCCATGATAATGGCTAGAGAGATGATGAAGGAAAAGAGAATCGCTTTCGGCCAGAAGCGAAACGAGTCCCTCACGCTCATCTGGCGCTCATTCTGCATGGCCGTGATGGCCTCACCAGGGTTGTTGTCATTATGGTGGCTGACGGTTGGCACCGCTTCGGCGCCCACAGTCTTTGTCTGAGCCATGCTGAAGACTCTTGCAAGAGAGCACCTGAAGCCTAGGCGACTACGAATGAGGTTATTCACAGAACCATCCACAACATGGGAACACAGGGTCGCATTTATAGAAAGTGAAGGCGGGGAAGCCGTTTGCAACCTACCATTACCACGGGACGACTTGAGGGACTTGGCGACTCTGAGAGTGCCAAACTCTGAAAGACCAATCCCAACATCAGATTAATCCGACCACTTTCACTTCAATGCCGAGGCAATGCGGAGAACCCCATGAAGATGAAGGGGACAACATTGGCAATCAGACGTTTCGAGGAACCAACGTGCCAACGTCGTACAACAAGTTCAAAGTCTGCTGTATCATATGAGGGTCCCATGGGGAATTCTCTGGGGTTGGGAGCAACGGGTCGGTCGAGACTTTTGGGGAAGCAAAGCGATGCGATCATTCGTCCAACAGCTTGTGGGTGTCACCGATCAGATGTCCAGGGCAAGGTTTGAGCGACTTTTCCGCACGTTTCCCGCCGCCTTTTCCCGATCCGTGGTAGACCGCCCGGCAGGGGAGGGGGTGTTCTTGAGTCTCTTGAGTCCCGGTCGAACCAACTCAGCCGGGTAACCACCGCGCGGTGGGATACAACCCCAGTCATCTTTGGAAGAAATCGGGACTCTTGACGGAGTATTGCGCTTCTTGCAGTTGCTCCTTGCAATCGCCCCATCTTCTTTGCTTCCTTTTCTTGCTGCGGACAAGACCACGACATATACGCAACCAAAGGGCGGTGTTCAGTCCGAGGGGATTCCCAGCCCCGCTGGCATGCGGAAACCCTCGGCTTGTGCTGCGTGCCGGTAACATACTCGTCCCATTTTGGACCTTTCATGCCACTTTCATGCCGTCTTGTGATCTGACGAGAAATATCCTAGGGCCCGCAGGCGTAAGTGTCAAACTCGCGAGGGCCTCATTGACTGCGTTTACTGCGACGAGAGGGGCATCAAATGCGATCAAAGACCGCCCGAGGGAGGCTACTATGAGCAACGAGAGAATCAGCGTAGAGAACGCCTGGTAGAAGAGCGGAACCTATCCGTACATCAGCAAAGTAGTCACAACGCAGCAGCCGAAAGTGCATCGTCTGCATCTCAAAGTGGTGGCTGGTGCACCCGTTGTGAGACCACTTCACATGCCGCCGCCGCACTGCCCAGTCTGCCGGTCCGGCTGGACCTCGTCAGACTCTACTTTGACTACATCCATGACCAGTTCCATTCCCTCTTCCATCGGCCGAGTTTCATTGAGGATGCGCTCGGCGACCGAGTGCACCACAGCATCCTCTTTGGTATCTGCGCGCTATCTGCGAGGTGCGTCTTTTCGTATGCTGCCAGGCAGGATAAGTGGACCCGATGAGATGGGATAAACCACAACTCTAATGATACCGTAGATTCTCAACCGACCCGGAGTTTGCAGATGTTGACCCTCGAGACAGAAGCCATGCTTACATACGAGCTGCCAAGGCACTTCTAAACCTACGTGATGTATCTCTCCCAACGATACAACTCTGCGTGTTGATAGGGGCAGCATTGACTGCCAATGGCGATGGAGAATCAGAAAACATCTACTACGGCGTCGCATGCCGCATGGCGCAGCTGCTGGACCTGCCAGGCAGACCGGCTACCAGTCTCTTGGAACGAGAGATCAACATACGGGGTATGATTGAGCCTCCATTTCCCATTGTTTACCCGTTGGCCACGTTCATCTGTAACTGTGTTATGCAAGGCACGAACTCAAAGCTGACAGGTCGGTTCCCAGTCTGGTGGTCGCTCTGCATGATCGACGTGTGGTCCTCCACTGCGGTGAAGTTACCCAAGCTGCTCCCGGCGAGATCCGATATCCCCTTGCCGATGGACGATCTACCGTTTCTCTCGTTGAGCCGCAGCGGATCCGGAGTAACGGGTACGGCATCGGCCGCCCAAAGCTCTCAACTCCTCTCGCAGATGGTGAGACTCAACAGGATCCTGTTGGATGTCAACGACTTTAACCAGCGTTGCGTTGCGGATAATCCTACCTGGGATGTCCTCGAGGAGGGCGTTGAGTCTCTAAGCATAAGAATGGAAGACTGGCTCGCCGCACTCCCGACGAATATGCGTGATACCCCGGAAAACTTTGCCTGGTTTGCGGCCCGGGGCCAGGGCCGGACATTTGCGGCCGTTTACCTAGGCTACTACCACTTTGGCCAGCTCTTGTATTACCAGTTTCTCTATGGCGCGGCGACGACGACAGCCATCAACCCCACTGCCTCAGCCTCTGTCGCAAGGAGGGACTCGTACGCGAAGCGCTGCAAGGAACACGCGGCTCGGTTATGTGACATGGTCTACCGCGCCCAGACAACAGCCGGGTCGGACGTGCGGTACACGATGACGGCGCATGTACTCGTCATTGCGTCGACGGTACAGATTCACACACTCTTGTCCAGTGGGGATGAGGCGGATATCAGTGTGGCTCGGAGGCGCCTGGAGAGAAATTTCGAGTTGCTGATGCAGCTACGGTGTTACTGGCCTACTACTGACCGGGCCATCAGCCGTCTAAGAGCATTCCATCAGACGGCACGTACGAGCATCGACACGAGTTTCGTTCTGGACCGTTGGATGTTGAGGTTCCTGGTTGAGTTCGCGGAGCCAATGGAAGAAAAGGAACGCGGAGACGGGGAGGCGATGGAGTCATTGTGGATGGACGGGCCCCCGGTGAGGGGAGCCGGACCTGTGTAGCGTAGCTGGGGAACCGCTTCCGGACTCTTGGCCCGGTGATGGAGACAATTATGTCAATGCAGTGGACTTGGATAGTATGTTTGCTGCAACATGTGACAGGCAAAGCAACTCGCAAAGCCGCTCATCTTCGTGACAGGGGTAAGTCGCGATGTTCTGACTCCGAGAAATACACCGTTCAACCAACACATCTTCTGCCCAGTAGCGGGGTACGTCTTGGCCTCCGTTGATGTCTCCTCTCCGGCCGGTGATTTTCGTCCCATCGGCGTCCAGGCCGGTTGACTGACGGGTGAGCCTGCATGACTCGGGAGGGTTGTTGCTGCAACACTGCGGAGAAGAGGCGGGAAACTCGACGACTTTTCCGCCCCTTGTTCGTCTTGGCTTGACCTCACCGTCTGATGTCGACCCCTCTAAGCCCCTCACTTTGGCAGCGGGAACGGGCATCCTGTAAGTCGGAGAGCAACGCATGAGAACGAACGTGCGATGGCCACGATGGCGGGGTTGAATGGATCTACGATGCCACTTTTCTCCATGCTATGATCTGTATAAGAAGGTGCCGACATTGAGTTCTCGTCGCCCCTATCAGAGTCTTGAGAGTGAGGCAGAGACTGTTTTCGGTTCTGCCGCCCGAACTTTGAATACAAGATGTCATATAAATCGCTCAGTCTTGCGGCCGCGATCGCAACCGCTGGACGAGTTGCCGCTCTCAGCAATGGACTGGCCGATACACCTCCGATGGGCTGGGTAAGTTACAAGAACCTGCTCGGAAGTGTTGACTTCAACTTACAATCATCAGAACAACTGGAATGCCTTCGCATGCGATGTTTCCGAAGACCTCCTCCTGGGCACATCAGAGCGTGTCGTCAGTCTGGGCCTCCGTGATCTGGGCTACAATCACGTAGTACTGGATGACTGCTGGCAAGATGAGAATGGTCGCGATGCCAAGGGAAAGCTCCAGCCAAATCTTGCAAAGTTTCCTAACGGACTGAAATACGTCTCGGACCATCTTCACAGCCAGGGACTCAAATATGGCATGTACTCGAGTGCTGGCGAGATGACTTGTGCCAGATTTGGTGAGTATTTCATTTTCACTTCTATCACGATGGTGCTTTGATGAACAATACTGACGCAAGGCAGCGGGCTCTCTCGATCATGAACACGACGATGCTCAGAGCTTCGCGTCATGGGGCGTCGACTTTCTCAAATACGACAATTGCTACCATATGGGCCGCATGGGAACACCGCAAATCTCCTTCAACAGGTTCAAAGTCATGGCTGATGCCCTCAACGCAACGGGCCGTCCCATCGCCCTAAGTCTCTGCAACTGGGGCGAAGACTACGTTCACACAGTTCGCTACCATCTCATGTCTATGACTTCTGTATTTGTTTTACTGACACTCTAGCAGTGGGGAATGTCCATCTCAAACGCATGGCGCATGTCAGGCGACATCTACGACGCCTTCACCCGTCCCGACGACCTCTGCAGTTGCAACCAGGCCTCGGACCCCTTCTGCGTCGCGCCAGGAACCCACTGCTCCGTCCTCTTCATCATCAACCGCGTCGCCACCTTCGCCGACCGCGGCATCCCCGGCGGCTGGAACGACCTCGACATGCTCGAGGTCGGCCAGGGCGGCATGACGGACGAGGAGTACAAGGCGCATTTCGCCCTCTGGGCCGCCCTCAAGTCGCCGCTGATGCTCGGCAACGATCTGCGGGATATGCCCGCCGAGGCGCTAAGTATTGTCAACAACCCGGCCATCATCGCCATCAGTCAGGATCCTCACGGCCGCAGCGCGTTGAGGGTGAGGAGGGATGTTGGAGGGGATCTGGTTCCGGACGAGTTTGGCGTTGCTGAAGCACAGGTCTGGAGTGGGCGGTTGGAGAACGGAGACCAGGTCGTCATCTTGCTCAACGCCGCCGGCGCGGATATTGAAATGAAGTCCTCGCTCGCGGAGATCTTCGTGGCAGATGGGCCTGGTGGCTCGGCGCCGCAGGTCAAGTCTAAATGGGCTGTTCACGATCTCTGGGCCGATAGGATGCCTACGGAGACGGCAGAGTCGTTATTCGCAGCCGAGAGCCACGACGCGCGGGCCAAGATTCTACGGGATGCCGAATGGTATAATGCTACCGAGACGCCTTATGCCCTCGGTCTAGAGAAGGAGGACCCGAGGCTGTTTGGCCAAAAGATTGGCGAAGTCGAGGCAAGAGGCGTGTTGAAGGCTTCGGTGCCCAGCCATGCGGCCAAGGTATTCCGTTTACGGAGAATCGCGCAACCTGGAGATGGCTTCAAGACTAAGAGTCATGACCGTACGCAAAGAGCTGTGAAGGACGAACTTTGAAGTGACTTGGAACCTTCAACGTGGAAGCTGAGGAAAACTTGGATGATTGGAAACGGCAGCGATCGCTCTATTATGATCATCGAGGTGGAAATGGATCAAGATGTGGGATGAACATCAATCCTGTGAAATATAATTGCGTTTATAGAGGGATAAGAGTATTTCAAACGAGAAGAGGAAATTAGAAAGCGGATTCTGATAAACCTAGAAGGTCATTTAACGTCATCTTTATTCCTCAAAACTCCCTGGCAGGTGACATCGTCGAATCTCAAAAGCCAACACATCTTTCAGTAATGAGTGAAATCAAGTAAAGAATCTATGAACTATTTGGAATTTCACTTCAAGGTCAGGAGAAAATTGCAAATAGGGGCCACGAGGTGATTGTTCCCTCGACGAAGTAAGTAAGCAACGTCTTCATCTACCACGCGATGCAAGGCAACACCAGATCGCTTTGGATATTCACGGCGATTTCAACATCAAGCCCAGCTCTTCCCCTATCAGACGACAATGACCTCAAAAATCAACAGACACCAACCAAGAGAAACGTCCACAGAGATTGCCTTGATTCAACTTCCGCCACAGACGCAGTCGTATCGGGCTCGGACCGGCACATACGGACTCACCCAAGCCTCCAGGCGTCGCCGCTGCGAGACAACATCTACGACATACTCCAGGAGCCCAAAGCTAAAGCCCAACAAACAACACCCTTTCCGAGACAACCTGACTATCCAGCAGAGACCACAGAAGCCCCGCGTAGGGAGCCAATATCACTCCGATCATGTCCGGGGCCTCTGTTGACCCCCTCTTCACCTGACTCTGAGCTACAATTTCCAAACTCACCTGTAACCCTGCGACCCGATTCACCGTGATGAACAATGCCATTATCAAGAAAGGCAAGGCAAGAACAGGCGAAGTGCGCGTCGATATGATCCGGGGTGCAATGGACATGGTACTCTACGGAGACTCCAAGGAAGCTATTCCCTCTCTCGCTTTCTTTCTTGCGTCTTCCTTAGACCCAATTTGACGGAACAGCCTACATGTATTGTGGGACGAGCGTGATCCGAGCCCCTGATCCGCCGAGCATCCGGACTCGCCTATTCAAGCATGTCGTGTCTCGATGCCGAAGCGCCCCCGGACAAAAGTCGTCACGTCGTCCCTCCTCCAGGGGCCTCCAGAGAAAGAGGAGAGAGGTCCGTTGTCAGAGGATGAAAGGTCGGCCGAGGTGAGCGGTAAATCCCCCCCCGGGTTCGTCGATGTTCATCCCTCGACCACTCGCCCAGTCAGCCCTGGCGATTTCGATCGATTGGAAACCGCGGAGTTGATGGAGCCGGATCGGCATCCTGATATGGGAACATCATAGCCATGAAACGTTCCATGGAAAGATCTCACAGTAAAGTGCCGTCACTGGAGACGAAAAAGTCATGGGCTGTTGCTAGGTTTCCTGGAAAGAATACTTCCATAGGTTTTCAATCTAGAGCCATGTCGCGCTCGAGGGGGGTACATGTCGTTGAGCCACGATACGGACGAGCTGCAGTCGATGTCCCTGATCAAGTGTCACCCGCAAAAGTGCCTGGCCGTTCAGTCGACAGCTGAAGTAACGAGTCAGCCCCTCTTTCCAAGAAAAGCCACAACCCTGAGGAGAATTTGTCAACAGGCCTTGCAGATGTGAGGAGCGTCTGATCTGCTGAGAAGCCAAGCAAACTAAAGAGGCTGCAAGATGTGGCCCGAGGCGTTGCAGTAACATAAGGTAGCTGCTTTCTTCACACCCCACGCCCCCCCTTGGGCTCCCCACTGAGCTTCGCAAATACTGCGCCTCGAGTTGGTCTATGATCAACTCCCTGCTCTGTGGAAGGTCACAGTTCTCGGGTACATCCGTACATGAGGAGAAGGAGGGAGGGAGGGACAAGGAGCGAGAGAAAAGAAACCAGGAGTGGGATCGCCGCGAGGGCACAGCAGAACGCCTCACTCCCTCGGGGCTTAGGTGGTCATAAGAGGTTGGACCAATAGAGGACCTTTACGAGCGAGACTGACTCTGATCGAGACCTGCAGGGTGTTGGTGACATGCCTGGCCGAGAGATTGGTGGTAGAGCCCAGAGGGCTGTTGTGAGAGCCACGGTGATCCATGCTATACTTTAGACCACCAAAGAGCCGATTGCGCTACAGAGGACAGTGATACCTCGTATGAGTTAGCAGGCAGGGAAAGGCGCGATGGTGAGGTACGAAGGTCGTGCGGTTTGGGATTGAGTGGCATGCCTTGCAGCAATGTCGTCAGACTCGTATCTTCCCTGGAGAACATCGCTCAAGCCGTCGTGCTGGGACCGAACCGTTGTGCAGAGTCTCCATCCAGGTCATGCAGCCAAAAGGAAGCCAGAAAAAGCATGTAATACTGTGCAGTATAATTAGGTTACCCGGACTCAGTCTGTTCGAAGGACGCGTCAAATTAGGAAGCGCCATCGCGTACTCCGTAGATCCCGTTGTTCGTTTGGTGTCATCCAGCCCCCACCCAGCAGGGAGGCAGTGGGAGGGCTACCGAGCGCGGTTTGCGCCTCAGCTAGGCATGCCACCTTGGGTCTAAGAAAGAGTAGACGTGTGTGTTGAGTTGGTGTCCGACTTTGTATTCCCCGCCCTCGGATGTCGCGCTGAGCAGCTGGGGCGGCAGACTGGCTCAAGGGGACCCGTACCACGGATCTTGGGTAGATATTCCTGGTCTCGATTCTCCAGTCTATATTGAGGAGCGGCAACCATCTGTTCCGTCATCGGATGTGAACCATCAGCCAGACACGGCCGCAGGGTCAGGTTGGCAGTCGATGAAGGTGGAGTATGCGTGAAGCGCGGCAAGCAAGGACCGTATGTTCAAGCTCTTTGCATCATCTGATGAACATACTTGCTCGAGATGATGCAGCTTCCCACCGCTCTCTGCCATAAACCTGTGTCGGTGTACGGGAACATGCAGATGCCACCAGGGGCGGCTTAGGGGGAACTCGTCTCCTGCGCATTGTGCCTATTCCTGATGATGCTCTATGTACTGGCAGGCTCGCCGTCTTGGCTCGCCCCTCCCCAAAGTAACGGTGAGTTGGGAGATTTTCTCCCCCCTGCACCCTAGCTTTTACAGTTCTGGACCGATCGGATGGAGTCGTCCCCAAGAGCCAAGGCAAGGTAATGCTTGTCGTCGATCTCTACTGTGTCGTCGTCGCTGGTCACCCGTTCCCGAGGGACTATTGACTAGGTTGGTCGTTCGTCTAGGTAGTCTTGAGCGACGACCATCCCAGAGCAATTTGCCCGCTTCTCCCGCGTGATTGTAAGCTCGACTAGGCCTGGAATTTGAAGCACTCTGGATCATTGGAGGTCGACCCATTCTGGGCACGACGGAAACGCGAAACGTAGCCCTCGAGGGGCTAGTCCTGGCGATCATTACTCCTCCCACGTGGTCGCAAATCAAACAAAAACCGGTGAGGCTAATGAGCTATCAACGCGGGACCAATAGCACCAGGCACGCCGTGCGTGGATGGCAGAAAGTGTGCGGTAGAGGAAGACCCAGTCGAGATTGTGAGCGGCAACTTCACGGGTAAGCCAAGCCAAGCCATTGGGTTTCGTGAACCCCCATATTCACATGAGAGTGAGACTGAAGAGTCGAGGGGAAGAAGCGACCGGGATCCTGAAAGATCTGGAAGCACGGCAGGCTAGTGCTATGTCGCTCAAGATATCGCAATCAACTGTGTCCGTACCTTGGCCCACTGCGTCCACAGTCCAACGCAATGAGCCAAGCCGTGTTGGCGCTGCGGCTGCCCGTGGCACCCTTGGCTGCGTAAACCACGGGCTTGATGATGTCCCGTCGCTAGAGGCACGACTTACCGAACAGGGAGGCCTAGAGTTTGACAATGACACTTTCGTAGATGAGCTAGCTATCCGGTTAGCCTGTTAGTATCGTCTTGGGCCACATAAATGGCGACAGAATAGGTCGATAGACTCGCAAAACAATTCGAATGCTGGTCATCCCCACGCTGAATTAGCTCTTCACGACACGTCTAGTCCACTAACGCCCAACGCCACGAAACGCCTTCGTTTCTTATTCCAACATCTCTCCACTTTCTCATATTATCTTGGAAAGTTCTTCTTGGCCGACTGACATGACACGAACGGGGAGTCGGGGGCGACTCCAGCATTGCCAGCATGGTCATCCCGAATAAAAGAAAATTTGGTCGTGTCACCAGACCAGGTCTAAACGAGAGTGAGGTACGGTAGTCACGGTATTCCGTATAGGTAGAGTACGGAAACGCAACGCAACGCAACACATCTTTGCGAGCATCTACACAGAAGATGTTCCTCTTGTGTTCCTTTCTTTTTGCTGATTGGTTGCACACGCCTTACTGCAGGATCGTGGAAAAACAAACCGAGATGAGGTATGCTGACGGCAACCCGCAGAGCTTCCAGAGACTTGAACGGTGCGACCAGGTCATTTGCGTGCCATACTGTCGTGCTACGATCCTGGCGCCCGCTCAAAGTCGTCTGGAATCACGGGTTCTACCACGAGCTCTAGAATCGCGTCGGGAAGATGATGCTGCCGTTACCGATTAGAGCCAGAATACAGGGATGATCTCGTCCGGTACGACAGGCGACAAGTCAAGTGCTCAGTCCAAATGCTGCCGGGGACTTGTCGCGCGTCGTGATTGGAATTGCTGTATCAACAAAGTTTATGTGAGATGGCGCTGCCCAGAGAAAGCAGTGCTATGCTGCAGCGTCAATTGAGTCGAGGACTTGAAGATACATAGGATACTTTGCCCAACAATCGATTGCGCACGCAATATGATATGCAAAACACAGCTGGCGAAGCGCCTGAATCTTGCAGTTATTGAGCGTAAAGTTGGTATTGATCTTTTGAGGTGTGCGCCCGGCATGTGCCTTATTCGACGGCAAGCAGCACGAAGTTCCCCTCAGATCCAGCAGTCAGGGGCGGGTAGTTGAGACAAGTCTTTCGAGCCTGGTGTCTTCGATCCACGAACCAGTATCCGAAGGACTGGTTCGTGGACAAATCAGTGCATTGGCTGAATTCGCATAACAAGGTCGCACAGGTAGTCCGGGGCACACGTCGTATAACGTCTTTTGCCGAGTGCGCATGAGAGGTAATGATCAAGCTGTCATACTGTGGCGTAAAGGAAACGGTCCCATCGAGGTAAGTTGTATACTGCCTTTTTGAGGTCCGACGTCTTTCTGCTGTTGGGCACGTCGAGCCCAGATACCGATTATGACAGCCGTCTCTTGAATAACAAGTTTGAAGGAGCGGGAAAATCAAGGCCATGGCTCGCGTTCTCGCTTAGGGTTGCTCAACCTCTACATGCCGTCATGTGACAAACAAGGTCGCCATTGCATGAATTGGAGGTTTTCGTGAGGCTGCCAAGAGCGTTGGCAACAGCGCGAGGGAACCCAGAGACGTGGTTATGCCGAAGTGTGTGGCTGCTGTGCTGGTAACAAGGCCATACATGGAGTAGATTAGCGAGAGTGAAGACACGGCAGCAGCCATTATCCGTATGCAAGCCGAGGACTGTACCAACATACCGAGCTGAAAGTAACCATGGATGAGCAAGGAAGGTTCTCTTTTGAGCCCCAGGGAGTTGTCCAAACGACATGACTGTGGCACAAGGCCGCATGCTCGGCATACCAACCACGACTCTCTCCCAGCTCAGCTCGGAACACAGACCAATCATGGTGTCTCGAGCACGATCAATCACATTGCCGCCTCCCGCACCGGAGAATGGTGTTGCACAGCAGTTTGATGGTAGCAGGCGTTGAAGAAAGCGGTCGTATCAGACGAGGGTGTTGCGAGGGTGAGCGCAAGATCTGCTTCAAGGCCAATATGGAGGTGCATGATCTTATTAGGTGAGACCTTCTCTCTCTCTCTCTTTCTCGCGATCATCGCCTTCACCCCGCCGAGACGCTTTTGCGGCTAAGCACGTCGTTCCAGAGCTCAGTTGGTAACTTGGTAAGTTTACCATTCCGGAATGTAGCGTATCCATGGTTATACATGCAGCAGCAAGGCACTTTGCTATGCGAATCAAGGAGTAAGTACAGAATTTCTGGGAAAACGGATTAGGTAACTCCCAATGCCTATAGCCCCGTCTCAACAAACAGGGCGTTCAGTGCTGCAACGCGCTCCCGCACATTGGCCTGTGGTCGGGTAGGCGGTCGACAGCAACAGGGTCGCAATCCATTCTCTTGAACCTATTCGGCATCGTTGTTGGTGAACGCTATCTCAGATGACGCGACCCAAGACATGGTAAGGAATGGCCCATGGGTAGCATGTTTGAGGGGCTCAGCTGCCAGGTTCGGGGGAGCGCTAATTCGCGTTTAGGCTCTCAAGCAACGGCTCTGTCCTGTTTGCCAAAGCCTAGAGAATGCCTCATCTAATTACCTCGAGTGCTCACGTAGCGTCGCCCCCGTTGCCGTGACCGTGGGCTACGGACAACATCATGCGTACAATGGCCTTCAACTGATATGGTCGAGAATAGAAGGAACTATTCATCATCATGTCCTGGATCCACGGTCCTGGGCCTTCCGTTACGGCCACGAGGTGGGCCCGAGTAGAAATGTCTCGCATCACGCAAATCAGCATGTCGAGTTTCCTACCTTAGTTCTCGGAAGCGAATCTGCAACATGCGGGCCTCGAGGCAGCAATGAAGGCAAGGTACCGATTGTCTGCCCCTTCCCACCCTGGCGGGATGACTTGCATATCAAAGACATGGCCGGGCGGATAGGACATGGTGACAGGGACGAAGCAGGTGGATTGCGTTAGGGAAGATTGTACTAGGGCACAAGTGGGCAAAGTTGCACCAAAGATGAAGTGGTAAAACGGTAACAAGCGAGAGACCGTCGGTGAGAGGGCAGGCAAGGTGGGCTTGTGTGTGTCGCGCGAGATTGGCTGGACTAAGGTAGAAGACCACGCTTTCCAGGGCCATGGTAAATGTCGTGGCGAGAGACAAGCCAAGCGAGCCAAAGTCGGAGCCAAGGTGTGATGCCATGATTGGACACCTGCCACACCCGTAACCGCACCCGTAACCGCAACCGCAACCGCACCCGCAAGCGTATCGGCATCAGGCGGATGTGCCATGATGAACGGACAGTAGGCCGACCGGAGCATGAACGGCAGAGCCTGTGGCCTACGTCTCGTCCGCTTCCATCCAATGTTGCCAATGATGGTGTTGAGCCTGCTAGGCATGGCAAGTGGATGGCGCTATCTAAACGAGTAGAGGGAGGCGCCCGAGGTCGATGGTTACGGCCGTAGGCGAATGGTGCCGGCATTGTATTTGCCCTAGGAATAAGGCGGCCGACTGTGTTGGGCGAGATACGCACAAATAGCCCTTGGGGCAGGTCAATAAGCATAAGCAGAAGCAGGCTCTGCCTACCTTGACTTACTGTATAGAATACCTACCGGTAGACGAAGAAGACGGCGTGTTAGGTAGCGTTGTCGCATGGTGTGCATGGGTAAGTAGGGAGCACGCATGCGGCTTCGCGTTGTAGGATGGAGTGAGAGATGGCGAGCCAGGGAGGATTGGGAGGTGAAGAGAGCGACGAGAACAGCGTGATGGAGTCGAGATGATGACGATAACAACGGGTCTGGGAGGATCCGTCCATGGATGGCCCTGTACAGAGTAGTACCCGAGAGAGTAGCTGGGCGCCTCGATGCGAGGTAGACTAACGAAGGGCATGTCGACCTCGTGGAGTACCCGTGGAGGACGCTCTAGACTCTAGAGGGAGTCGAGGCTCGTGGTGTTTTGGCGAATTCGGGATGAATGCTTTTTCCAGCAAGCAAAGTGCAAGTGTAGCCGAAGCGGAGGCGGATGAGCAGCAAGTCGGATGTGGAAGAAGATCGAAACGGCGGGCTGCAGAGAAGGGCTCGTTGGCTCGTTGGCTCGTTGGCTCCCACACTAGCGAGGCACGCTCCCTAGCAGGCGAGGGAGAATGCAGGTTGCGGCGCAGCAGCAGCAGAGGGAGATGAACAGAGAGGAGAGTGCCCAAGGTAAAGCTTGATGGTTGAAGCTTGTTGGTTGCTTGACGAGGCGACTGGAGGGCAAGCCGCAAAAGGATGGCGAGAAGTGAGGAGGAAATGTCAGGGGGGACCCTACTCTCCGGGACCTGCAGGACGGGACTCGATGAAGGAATAAGAAAGTGTTAGCGGCAGAAGCGGGGGAAGAAATCATCAGATGTTGGACTTGTGGCGGTGATGATGCGTTGCTGCTCGTGGTGGTTATTGTGGTGGTGGACGATATTGGGTTGAGGGTGGTCGTGAGGGAGGAAGATGTCGTTGTCACAGAAGTAAGTAGGTAACCTGAGGCACATGGGTGTAAAAGTGCGAGATCTAACTAGGCAGGAACCTTGACTTGGGATCTTCCTGCCCTTGAGAGAAGTATCTACCTTGGCTATTTAGACACATGGCCTTTTCCTTCCATGGCGTGGAAAGGTGAAGAGATTCGAGGAAGGAAGGGAGTGAGGCAGGGAGGAAAGACCAGGAAGCCGTCGTATGGCGTGCCTGCCCGCGCTTCCATGGATGACTACCTACCTTCCCTACCTTACCCTCGTAATGTACATACATCGATAGGTCTTGGATCACTACTACCTTAGGTACCTTGGGTAAGGTAGGTAGGGATTCGCTGAGTGCCTTCCTTACCGGCCTTGAGCAGGTACGGGTAGGTAAGGTACTGTTCTCACCTTTTGTTCCTTACTTTAGCTCAAGGTACCTAAGGCAGAGAGCAGTCCGTTAGGTACTTTACCCAAGGTAGGTAGGTAGTAGACGGAGGCGAGTTACTATCGGCACAGGCAGCGCCGCCATGGCAGTCTAGGGCACATGGTCGCTGAAACTCGCCTGATGTCTGCTGGAAATCCGCCGGGACCAGACTGACAGCGGCCCTTGCCTTGCGCTATCCACGTCGGGGCTTTGGGGGCGGTGTTGGTGCGGCCGGGACTTTACCTACCTTAGGTAAGCCAGGTACCTTACTTAGGTTCCCTACCTTAGGTACATTAGGTACCTTAGGTAGGTTACTTATCTACTCCGTACCTACCTTAAGGTACCTACTGTGTAAGGTATGTTTGATGGCCCAGTTCCTCTGAGATGGAAGGCGTGGAAGGCGTGAAAGGAAAGATCGGTGACAGGGTTCCTGCCTTACTGCTGGGAATGGAAGTGAGGGAGATACAGAGGTACCTAGAGGCTGGAGGGAAGGCCCGGCCTCCGACGCGACTTCCATGTGTAAGGCAGGTAGGGTAGGTACATCGAGTTTGTTCCTGTCTCCTCAGGTCAGGGCAGGTCCATTCTTGGAAGAGGTCTGTCCTCCTCCTTCCCGCCCGCCGTCGCTCTCCTCCCGCGCGCACTAAGGTAGCGAGATGGACGATAAGGTACCTTAGACGGGACACAACACAGACGGCATGGATGGCGGCTCATTCCATGGGACCATTTCCTCCTGCTCCTCCTCTTCCTCTTCCTCTTCCTCAATCCTCTCACCACTTTTACCACCATGGGAGACTGAGACTCCAACGCTCCGCTACCATCTACCTACTACGCCTACCTCCCTCACCGTCCCCGCCATCACGGCCGTATGCGTCTCTAATTGTCATGCTTCTACCTTACCGAGTACCTACATCTGCCGCCGCCTTGTCTGCCACTACGCAGTACCCTCCGCCCCCCTTCAATGTCGCCCACAACCTCACAGCAACAGCATTCGCGAGCCAAAGATTGGGTGCTTACCGCTCACCACCGCCTGTCTGCGAGATCTGTAACAAGGGTTCTCCTTGTAATCCTCCTTTAGCCGTCGATCCAGTCTTCTC
Source organism: Colletotrichum tamarilloi (assembly GCF_030869305.1). NCBI lineage: Eukaryota > Fungi > Ascomycota > Sordariomycetes > Glomerellales > Glomerellaceae > Colletotrichum > Colletotrichum tamarilloi. The sequence continues at coordinate 99,417 of NW_026849463.1, forward strand.
CAAACACCCGAGTCTTTCCAAAGGGGGCAATGGAATGATCCCACGAGGCTTTGAACCTGGTCTATCTGACCAAACGTACGCTATCAAGTACGCATACGTACGAATCATACGCCCCGATACCTAGCCTTGCAATTGCTAGCCCAGCTTCGCTCGCCCGTCATGCTGTCCATCAAACATGGCAACGGCATGACTCCTGGCCCCCCTGAAGCCTGAAGGAACCCTCGCCTTGATGGTCCCGTCGCCTCCATCTTGGCAACTCGAGTTGGCTCTCTCAGACTTTGACGGTCAGACGAGCCCTATCCGCCTCACTTGCGCTACTCTGCACACTACCGGTGTCAGTCGTCGCCTTACCGTCACGAATTACCATCTTCGTCGTCACCCTAGTCCTGGCGACCAACCCAGGGGCGCCTCGAGCCAAGCTTTGTGAGGGGGTCATTGTAGCCACCTTCTTTGCCGCCTATCGTTCAATATCTCTTCAACTCAACTTGAAGAGAGTCGCCGACTGTGTCTTCTGCAGGAGCAACTCGCCAGATCAATTCCTGTAACACCCGCCGCTGGCCGCTACATGCGTGCCTGTGCAGTGTTAGGTTGTGTGACTTGCCTCACGAATGCACACATCGCTCCCCGGACCTCAGGACTGGGACGTCCTCACTTTTGTGATGCTAGTTTTCAGTGCCAATGGCATGGATGGGGGCCGTGACTGCACCCAACACAGTATGGGCAAATGGCTGCCCGCTCCACTTCCGGAACGGTGGCTCTCGAGATGTCGTCTGGCCGACTGTCGGGCTGGTAACACAAACCCCATGGACCCAAGTAAGCCAAGCAAGCACCAACGACAACCGAAAGAATTGCAACCAAGGCCAGGCACTTATTGCTTCGAGCCTGTAGACAGCGGCCGTGTGCCATTTTCTCGCGTCGCCCGCGAATGCAGCCATCTGCTCGTTCGTCGGTACTCGCTCTGAGCTCGTACTTTGCTACACCAACGTGTTCGAAAAGACATCGATTTGTATCTTTGCCATGTTGGACCGAGTCTAGCGAGGACGCCGCGGCGGGAAGCCACCAACCTTTCCAAAACCACCCACGTTGAATATAAGACCGCAACCGTTCCCAGGCTATCGTCGACGTTGAGCCATCTCATCGCCTGCCCACTGCGAGCCAACCATTCGACACTAGTCACGGTCACTGGAATCTCTATTTGCTGGAGCCCAACCCGTCCTGATTTCATCACCAACTGGTATCGGTCATCGTCGACAACTCCCACACCCCCCTGCTGGCTGTCATCGACCCATCGCATTTCACTTTGCGGCATCGCCCGCCTTTCCCATCTCACCCCAAGCTACCGCCCGTCAATTGGAATTAGGTGCAGTCGTCTCAGACACGAGTCTCACGCTTGTTGACTCTCCAACAACCACTAGGAACGAACCAACAGCGGCAAGTCCACCAAGCCAGCCCACTAGGCACCTCGTGAAGAAGGCCCATCCAACGGGGAGGGGAATTGGGTTGTGAACAGTAAGTCTGTGCCTGACATGACAGCGAGACACGGGCGCTACGGAAAGAAGTTGAGTTGACGTGCGGAGGCGGGCAGATAGCCAGACACAGATCCGTCTATTCCCGTACAAGACGGCCGCCAATTCACAGGCCCACGCCGCCACGCCACGCCAGGCCTTGCCAATTCTGTGCCGTGAGTCTTGAACTCTCTTTTCTGGACCCCTTCCACGTTCCCCCGGCTGAGCCAGCCATCTTTGATTGCGCTGCTCTACCCAAGCAATAAAATGGCCGGTCATGGCGCCAACCCGTCCCGCTCTCCGGCGTCAAGGCTTACACGGGAGACTGCCATGGCTTTTCGAGTCCTGGGAAACACACACAGTGCTGGCTCGTAGTCCGAGACGGATCACAACAAGATGGGTGAGTTTTGGGTTTCGATTCGCCCAGATTTGAACCTCATCAGCGTCGACCGACAGAGTGGCCTCGGCAGTACAGCTCGCTAGATGATCTCCTCGGTGACAGCTCTGGTCGAAACCCCCAAACATTTCCCTCCACACGCACGCACACACGCACTTGGGTCCTTGTGGAGGCATATCGACCAGGGCGTTCGTTCAGCTGCGCTGGGGGGCCCTGCTCGGGCAGAAATGACGGGGATTTGATCTCAGTCAACTGCCCGGGTCTGCAAAGCCGCCTAGCTTTATTGGACCATCCGACAGGCGTCGTCGCCTGGCTTGCTTCCCGCCGTCGATCATCCCGTCTCTAGCCTCTAGTGCAGCATTGCTGCCTCCTTCTGGCTGCAAGGGGGTGTAGTGCGGTAGTCAAGTAGTGTATGCGTAGGGAACATGGAGGGGAGCCCGAGTGTCAACACACCACTGAAGGCAGAGAAACCCCGGCTTGGCCCTGCAAACATGCTTGGCTGGGCTGCGATGGGCTGCAGTGGGAGAAGATCAAGAAGTCAAGGTTGAAGCAAGAGGTTGAGATGGCAGCAACACGGCGCCGCCTCTACCTCTTTCGATGCCTTGTGCATCTGCGCATCGCCAACCAATTCTTGACATGATCAGTGTCGTCAAGTCTCCAGCACACGCTCCCCTCATTTTCAAACAACGACTTGACCCGACAGTCCTCTCTGTCACCGCTGAGGTTACAATCACGCTATTCTCCAGCGGGAGGATGAATCCACTGATCGCCCCCGGGGCCGAGTGCTTCACCTGCACTATGAGCAATTGGGCTGACCAATTAGTGGTGACAGGAAACATCGAGAAAGAAACGAGCAGGGCAGGGCAGCAAATGCCAGGGGCAGGGCAGGAAAGCTCCGAGATTCAACCCCCCCCCCCCCCTCCCCCGGCGAGGCACAGAAACTCCACGGCGTCTTCTTGACGCTCGCGTACAGGCAACAGGCAGAGGCAGACCTCAGCTCAGAGGAGAGGCAGTGTCGTAAGTGTACCTACCTACCCATACGGCAACAGAGAAGAGCGCAAGCCTTGCTTGAACCACCATCTTCACCAGCACCCTTGATTGGTTCTTGATTGTCTAATACAGACTACCGGTAGAGAGTATCACGCGTTATTGATCGACCCTCTGAGACCAAGGCGAAGGAAGAAATAAGCATATACAGGGGGTGCAAAGCAATTCTGTCTGGGTTTCTTCACATTACCGAGTACCTCACCGTTTATCGCGACTTTTTTTTTTGACAGCACTCCCAGTCGGGACAATTTGCGCCCACTCCGCAGCGGCATCAGAGATCGTCATTTGGCAGATGCGCCCCGGAAGCCCGAGCAGCCGAAGCGACACCGACGAGTAATTTGATCCCCAACGACCTTTTTTCGGTCGAGGCGAAGCAGTACCGTACCAGTAGTGTACCTGCTGTACGGATACGGATACCTAGGAGTATTATACATTGCTGGGCCCAAGATCTCCATAGATCCCCGTCGGCTTTCATCTCGGCCGCGGACGACACCGGCCAAACCCAACGCTCCCAGGCCCTGCTGTTGGCTGTTGTACGCTCGACCGGCGCAGACATTGGCACATTGGATTTCAGCCTCCAGAAAGCACGCTGATCGTACGCTATCTACGGATAGACTTACCAAGAGGTGGGCAGGCCGCAGACCAGATACCTTTCCAAAGGCGATCGTGAGAGACATCAGGTCTAAGCCGGTCCGGTCCCTGGATCTCACTCTGAGTTTTGAATCAGATGTAAGTCTCATCTCTCTATAGCCAGGTTTGCTGCATCCCTCCATGCGGATCTCCCGATCTCCTCCATTTTTTTCCCACACCTGATCTTCCACCGGCTCCCGTGCCTTTCCTTGGTAGGTATCCATGATGATGGTGCCATGTTAGCAAAATGTGCCCTCTTTCAGCTACGCTATCTGTGGCATGGGCTCACCAACCTTGCTTCATGCACTTCTGAGTTCTCGCACACACACACACACACACACTCTCTTACTGTACGGAGGACTGCCACTCTCATAGGTATCTTCTCCTCTCGTCTGGCCCCCCCTCACCTCCTCCCCCATCCCCCCTCCCCCCCCCCCCCCCCCCCCCCCCCCCCCGCAGCCCCGCCCCCCCCCACCTGCCCCCCCGCACCCCCACCCCCTCTTTTCTGACGCGGGGCCGCCCCCCCCCTAGTGTTTTTTTCCCCCCCCCTCGCCCCCCCCCCCCTCCCCCCCCACAGCCCCCCCCCCCCCCCCCCCCGTTTTCAAAAGGCACGAGCACACAGGGTTTGTATTGGATGACGGGTTGGTTTAGCCTGGGGTATCCCTCGTGTACATTCGCACTTGTACATTGCCTGACAGGTCTTGTGCAAGGTCTCCGGTGGTTGAGGGGGTGCGGACGGACGCATGCAAGGGCTCAGCCGGTCGGTAGTATCCCAAGCCAGATCCAGTGACACTGGAGCGTGCCGCTTGTATCCCGATTGCACACACTATTACCGCACCCCTCCATGCCGTTAGATGAGCCCCGGTCCATCCTAACCCTGGCCACATGCCACAGTCGGTCTATAGCCATTCCTCTCGTTCATCCCAACCCTCCCGCTCATTGGGTTTGCTGCAGCTGCTCACAGGAGCTATGGCCAATCACAGTATGCTAATCCGTGGTTCGCAGACATCAAATCCCATCTACGGTTGATCGACACACGCCTCAAGCCTCTCTCACACTCTCACTCTCACTCTCTTCTACGATACCCCCCTCCCGCAGTCTGTTTCTCACTCACGCCTTCACGCACTCACTCACACACACACTCACACACACTCTTTTCTTTCTCGCTTCCTCTCTTTTCAGTACCTCTATTGTCCGAACGCAAAAGTCAATCTGAAGCTTCTCCCGCCCTAATAAGCGTGCATCTTTCCAATATCGCGAGCAGCAAGTGACAAGCGGTGATCGCCTCACTGCTTATATGTTTCCCGCCAAGCCTACTAACACCGCAAAACCTCTCTGCGGATAGAAACACCTGTTCTTGCGAGTCTTTTGGTTGTGCTGTACATCATCTGTACGTAAGGTACCTTACTTACCTAGCAATCCCCTGGTACTGCCTCTCCTGCGCTGCCGCTCATCACGGTCGATCTTGACGAGTAAGTCCCCTCCATAATTCCTTTTTCCTGTCCTCAATCTCAGTCTTTCTCTCTTTTTCTGCCCTCTTCTTACCCATCTATGGATCCAGGCCCCTCGCCCTGAGCTTCCCGATGTTCCCTGTCATTTGTCATTCCCCTTCTTCTTCCTGCAACGGCCGTTTCCTTCTTTCCCTCTTACGAACGGTCTCTCCCCTTCAGTCTCCCTGCATGAGAGACCTTTCGCTCTTCTTTTGCTTCTCACTTTTGACACTACAGCCCCGTGTCTTGCCTTTGGGCTACAAGTTGGTTAAGCTACCACGCTACCTATCCACGGTGTCTGGGTAGCAAGAAAAGGGCAGTTCATTCACCAACTTGAGCGACAGCCTTATTCCCTTGCCACACCCCAAATTCTCTATGAAGCAAGTCTCTCCTCCCAACTGCATGCCAACTCTTGCCAGCTGAAGCGGTTCCTATACATCATCATCACCATCCACGAATACCTACAGCCACTCAAACACGCGCAACACCCTTCCTCAATGAACAACTGACTCCTGCTCCCCACCCTTTTCTCTTCAGATGAATGAGACCTTGTTGCTCATAAGACAACTGGAACCTCGCATCTCCAACGGTGGTCCCTATCCCTGCCCAGCCTTGCCAGTCCTCTACAAGAATCCATAACCACGTTCAGGTTGCTTCCTGTACGGATACCTAGGTACCCTTACCATACACACCCCCCTCCCCTCATCCCCACAAATGCCACCCGGTCTTGAGTCCCTCCTTGCCCGCTTCTTCCTCCTCCGCCAAAAGCTACTCGTGGACCAGATTATCTCCACTGGCTAGGGAAGGACGCAGAGCCCTCTTCCAAAAGAAACGACGAGGGGTACTACTGTAAGGGAGGGTAGTCGGGATCCCCAAGACGGAGCTATTGGTACGTGAGCTTCCTGTTAGTGCGGCAAGCAGACCAAAAGCAATATCCATCTTCCCAAGGTCCCTGTTCCCTCCCGTGTGGATCTGTCCGGCCGAACCTCTCTGTCGCCACAGACTCGTCGTCGTCGTCTTCCCTTCAACACTCATAACACTCGTACCGTACCTGGCCTGCAGGGAGACAGACTGGCTTTGCTATCTCTCTCTCCATCAGACAGACCTGGGTATGCGAGAAATGCAACACCACTGCCCCGTACCTCGTCAACATTCCTCATCTACCTCCTTCACCCCCGCAACAAAATCAGCGACAGAGTCTGACTTTCTGAGTCCCAGTCTCGTCTCTCCCTCTTACTCCCCATCTCCTACTCTCTTTCTAGTTTCCCCATTTCTGTCTTCGCCTACCCCGTTCATGCCCGGTGAGTAACCTCACAACCGATATTCGGGCACTTCTGGCTTGGTGGACCTCGCTCGCAAACCTGCTGCTCTTCTCGCCGAAGAAACGCACGAGTGCTGCAGCATCTTTGAGCTTGTTTCCTTCAAAGGACGCCTGTTTCTAACTCTCTTGTTCTCACGAACAGGTTCGCCATCAGCCTACAGGACCAACGAACGAAGCACGGTTCAGCTCCACGCCTCTGGCATAGTGAACGGATTCAGTCTGTTTGTCAACAACCTCTAGCCCTGATTGGACACAACACTGGCGAACACCCCGACCTAGACGGTTGAGTACGTGATCCCTTCCTCTGCCTGCAAGCTGTTGCATGGTCACGAACTCCAGCAAGAAGCCGTCATGCCGCTCGCTGCATCTTGCCGTCCCCAGCCAGCAGTTCTTGCGAAGGAGCATCAACGCTCCACCTTTGGAGCATTCAGGCTGACTTGCGTGCCAATGAACAGTCCCAGCACGGCATCTTTCAGTCGGTTACCAGCGCGTTGGAATTCTTGGGTCGTCCCGAAACTTGATCTCAGATTTCGGTTTGCCAGCGCCACGGCGACCAATGACAGGTGCATCGGTCTGAGTTCACTTCGCGCAACATCTGCCCTCAAAGAGCTGAGCTTGGTTTAAGATTGCCGCTCCTGGGTATCTTCTCAGCCTTCACGCTTTCTCCATTTCTCCAACTTGCTTCGCTCTTCTCAACCTGGTATCATCACCCGGCCCGACCTCTACAGCTCGCTCCTCGATTCCAGTCGCGTCGAACCTCCACAATAATCACAGCAGCCGATCTTCTCAAATTCCTAGCGCCACCAGCCAGCTCGGATACGCCATCCACATATCTGAGTACGGTGTCTCAAACCAATCCTGCCGGGAGAATATCCTGAGACTGACGTTCCTCTACTAGGAATTCTCCCTTCCCTCGCACTTGTCCTTGCCCTGTTCAACAAAACTCGCCCGGACTCTAATCACAGCAATCTCAAGACATATCTCTCCCTTCCTCCCTTTGTCCCTCGACGGTCCCACAAGGCCATAGTCTCTTTTCCTGTCGTTGCAACACTGCTCCCGAAACAGTGGTTTGCATTTTCCCGACACCAGATCACGCATCCTTTCCCAAGTGCACCCTCTTCTACAGCTTGAATGTCTGCTGCGAAGTTTGAGTGTGCTTCCTACAAGCATTTCGAGGTGAGTCAAAACTTTCCATCTCAACGTGGAGTTGAGCCACCCCCGAGACGTTGTTGGCCGCATCACTCGACAACGCCTCGTGCTATCTTGAAGAGCGCGGTAAGGCTGACGAGGGGTACCTCACCGAGAACAGCCCGACTTCCACCCGCAAAGGCCAATAATCATCGGCGAGGAAGGCCTTGACTCGCCAGAAACGGTGACTCTCAAGTACGAAGAGGCAGTCGCAAGGGCCAACGGAGACCTTCGGGGCGACTCCCCGCCGGGCGGTCTCCTCCCCATGTCCCACTACGGGAAGCAACAGCCAGGCCCAATCCACGGTACGTTTTTTTTTCTCTGTAGTAAAGGCGAGCTTGATGGACTTTGTGTGATCTTTTCGGTTCCCATGAGCGTTTTGGCGCAATACACCCAGTTGGAGTGCTATGGCTAACACGAACGTGTGTCTTGCAGGGTATGATTCGTCCCGTGGGTATCAGGATGCCGGGTATCAGCAATATGGAGCGCAAGCCTACCCTCCGCAGCACGGCGGTGCAGGCCAGCTCACCGCAGCCCAGATGAACCAGGAAGCTTTTGCCGCCAACAGTGCGGTGGGCTCGTACATGTCTGTCAGTGTAGGTCCATCGGTGGTATCATGTCAACCAAGTTCTGGAATGGCGGGCACCAAAGTGCAGGTCAAGATCAACTCGCCATACGATCTCCTCACCGTGGCGCCTTTCTACTCCCTCGTTTTCGGCGTGAACAAGGTGCAGGCACAACCCACCAAAGAATCCCAGGACAGCAACGGCTACATGTTCGTTGTCTCGGCCGATGCACCGTCATTTGTGGTCACCAGCTGTCCCAACGAAAACGTGCCAGTTTTGGTCCTGATTGAAACAGAGAACGGCGAAGAAGTGTTCAAGGCGGCAGCGGGTCAATTTGTATATCACGAAGCAGGCCCAGGTGCTAGATCAGACGACATCACGAGGAAGACGTCAAAGTCACCTGAACAGCAACATCAGTCCCCCAGGTCAGCAAGCACTCAGCTCGGCAACGAAGCCAGTACAAATACGTACGACTTTGCAACAGCTCCGCAACAGCCTGCCCAGTCTCCCTATGGAAACTCATTCTCGCAAGACAACAACAATACCAACATGCTCAGTGCTTACCGAACCAACTCCTTCCCGGAGCAGCATTACGCCCGAGCGGTGCCCCCGCCGTTGCGGCCGCCGATGGCCGGATGGCAGGCATACGGACGAACGCCCGGCCCCCCCATCACGCACACGCAGATCTCCCGTCCTAGCTTGACGCCGCTACCGATGCCATCTGCAACGATGCCTCTGCTTGTCAGGACCAGCTCGATCCCAAGCTCTCCGGGAGGCGGACAGCAGTCTGGTTACAACCACTGGGGATCTTATTCCAACAAGGCTCAACTAAAGATTGTTGGCAAGCTCGATACCATGTCTACCGAATGGTCTCCCGAGGAGTGGTCCAACCGAAGACGCATCGTCATGTTCAGCAAGAAACAGACAGGACCGACGCTCACGGCAACCTTCCGACCCGTCAATGTCAATGAGAGACCACCCAACAGTATTTGCATCAGCTGCATCTGGTGGGCAGAGAAGAACGAGTGTTACGTCACGTCTGTGGACACTATCTACCTCTTGGAACAGCTTGTCGTTGCTCCAGCCAGGTTCACTGTGGAGGAGAAGAACCGCATCCGCCGCAACCTCGAGGGCTTCAGGCCTTTGACGGTCAGCAAGGCCAAGGCCGACTCGGAGGAATTCTTCAAGATCATCATGGGATTCCCGAACCCGAAGCCGAGGAACATTGAGAAGGACGTCAAAGTTTTCCCGTGGAAGATTTTGGAATCGGCGCTGAAGAAGATCATTGGCAAATACAGCGCTAGCCCCTCATCGACTCTTCCAGCCTCGCACCTCTTGACGCCCACACCGGTCAACGCGTATCCCCCGCCGCTCCCGACGCCGCCAGCCCCAACTGTTGCATCAGACCATGTCAGTGCCTATGGCGTTCCATCGCAAGTCCACCACCACGAAGGGTTGACCTCACCGCGGTCGATCACCGGCAGCACGCATAGCTGGCCTGCGTATTCCACAGGACCACCGCGCAACCTTTCTCCCGCACTCACATCAGTGTCGCCGCGGCAATCTGGACTACGTCTCGCTGCACCTCTACCAGCTGTCAGCAGCTATGATAGTCGGTCGATGACGAGCCATTCATACGGCGGCGGGCTCCAGACACCGCTGGGAAACCAGCATACACCGCCTTCAGCCCCTGGACGGTGGGATCCTACGATACCAGCGATGCATGCACCAACTACCTATGCAGAGCAGTATCAGTCCATGACTGCGCACCACACCCCAAGTCACCAAGTATACGGTGGTGGCGGATACGGGGACGGGGCGCAACGGGCTTGACGCCGCGGAGGCGCCTAGGTGGGAGCGAGGGTGCCTGACAGGCGGCGGGCCAGGTGAGCGACGACGACCTGGCCGAGGAGGCAAGGTGCTTCGCGTCTGGTGAGGCACAAGCGTGATGTCCCGGAAGCAACACAACAAGTCTGGTCAAGAATTGATGGAGTGAGTCACTACTTTGGGACCAGGGTCGAGGGGTACGGGAGGGGCTTGGAGACACAGGGCAACCGCGTGAGCGAAACACGGGAACAAGAGCAGGGCTGGACAAAGGGAAGGGAAGCATCAAGAGATGTCGTCGGAGAGCAAGTCGTACGTCGTTGACTTGATTGGGGATGGCCAGGCTGCGGCTTTGGACAGGCTGCACGAGGAAGATGGAGGTGTGGTGTAGGGGTCCACGGGTTTATCCCCCCCCCCCCCCCCCCCCCCCCCCCCCCCCCCTACACCCCTCCCACACCCCCCCCACCTCCCCCCCGGCGGGGGTCGGGGGGGGGTGGCAGGGGGGGGGGGCTGGCGGGGCCCCCGCGGTTGCCCCCCCCCCCCCCCCCCTGGTCACACACTTGCATCTGCCCGTCGCACTCCTCGTCTTGGTCCCGGGTTGAGTGTCACTGGGAGCAGTGCGGTGCTTGAGCATGAGCATGAGCATGAGCATCTACACTACTACCGAGTAGGACTTTTGGTGTGGATGGGTGGAGACGCTGGAGGTGCTGTCAGCTGCTGTGGCGCAGACCAATGGAGGCTTCCGGAATCGAATCCACTTTTCCCGATTTAGATGGAGTCGGCGAATCACCTCTGCCCCGCTCAGCGACCGGCACCGCCAGCTCCACTCCCCGGCATCGACCTTGGGGATTACGAGCCACTTTTCCTCCGACGCACCATCCTCAACCCTCCCTCTCTCTCCCCCCTCCTTCGCCATCTCAGCTGGGAGCCTATCACCCCGTCTCTCTCTCTCAGTCTGCCTCTATGTATGCTCTGGGAGGCGGGGAAGCTTTCGATGTTTCCCTCTTTTTCGACGGCTTTCAGTATGGATGAACCCCTCCTCTAGACCTTCACCGCATTGTCACGACGTGCAAACAGTGCAGGGGCAAGCGGCGCCTACTTTGCCTCTCTGGTCACACTTTTGTCTATCATCCATGACGGGACGATTCTAGACCACCTATCACCGCCGCGTTTGTCCGCCTGCACTTCGATAACGGATCCGAGCCTCGACCATCAACGTCGCCAATCAGTAGCTCTTTCCTTGGTGCATGATGGGTTGGGGGTGTATCTGGTGATCGTCTCTTGGAGGGGTCGCCTGTATCCGTCCGGCCTGCATGACGTACATCATCTGCGTCAAGGAGCTACCGAACGACACCGCGCCTTATCCGCCTGCTCCAAAATGCCAGACACTACTCTGTCTTCTCCAGACCCGTCTTTCAACCGGCTTGTCTTCGACCACTCGCTTGCCTTCCCGCCGGGCCTCTTCGGTCGTGCATTGGCGTTCCCGTGTTCCATACATGGGTTTCAAGGGCTCACCCGAGCCATTCACATGGCCTCCAAGTCTAAGCAAGCGCCCCTAAATCAACGACCAAGAACGAGCCGGCTCATCTGTCACGAAAAAGACAAGGAAGCATATTCCTGGCCAGGATGTCTGTTTCCCGGGCAAAGATCAGTAGCAGCCCCCATCGTCACAGCATTCATGGCATGCCTTGGCTCTCGACTCGCTTCGCAAACGCGGGTGGCGCGGCTGAGTTTATTTCCACGCAGCCCGTCCGACCCTCCACTGCGCACTTTCGCTACTGACCCCAAGATCGGCAAAGACGGGGGCGCGGACTGATGCAACTCCGACCGCGACGCTGCTAACGACGCGTACTCTCGCGGCCTGGGGCTGGCTCACCACCTTGGCGTCGATTTCCCACACCACCAATCTGTCTGCCTCCTTGCCCGAGACACTCTCATACTTGTTTCAGGAAATGACTGCAGTTCGAGCTGCCCACTGTCCACATAGAAAGGATACAACGGTGTTTGTCTACGGCTCGTTTGGTGATAGACTCGGTTGCATTTCGCTCATCTTTCCCCCATAGAGGACCGCCCACTACTACCCGACCAACGACTCGGCATTATAACCAATACGACTTTTTCCGCCTCTTCAAACCCCCTCGGTGTTTTGCTAGCAACATTCACGCGGCCCGCCGGGGCACCTGACGTCGCTTATCTGGACCACGTCTCGGCAATCTCAACCATACACGACAATCACCTCCACATCGCTACAATCACATCACTCGCGCTGCAACGACACTCCTTGCTCTGAACCCTCCCTCACAGAACACAACACAACACAACACCCAACATATCCTATACAACGCTTTCATTATCTTTCTCCTTCTCCTTCTCTCTCTCTACCTTCCATACATCTCATATTATCTATGCATTTATCTTTACTGGCGCGAAGGGGAAAGGGGTTGGGATAGAACGGGGGAGAACTTGGACTGGGGCCAGTCAAATCATGTAAGACTTTCTAGAAGACGGTCGAAGAGGAGGAGGGAATTGGAACGGACAATGTGCGGACAGGGCGACGGAGAATACACGGGTTTCACAGGTGTCTTTGGTATGGTACAGGCCGGGACAGGTCGGTTCTCGGGGAATCAGGTAACGGGGATACAACATTCTGGTGGGCTGCACATAGCATTATACCCTTCGCTTTGCTTTTGATGGCTTCGGGATCTGGGTTTTCGGTATTGTCACATATGGGATAGTCTCCTGATAATCATAATCGCTTGACATCTTTAAGAAAGTCGGTCCTTACTCCTCGCCGTGTGATGTAGAATGATTCACGGCGCTCGACATGTATGCTGCCCGTCGAGATGTCGCATCTTGACGCGACTGCCTTGGGTACAGTCCATCGCCGGGTTGGCTGCGTGAGCTGGCTGATTCACTACTTCCACCGATCAAAACAAGCGCCTTTTGGCCGTGATGAACGTAACCTAACGAGACCACCTCGACTTGTATAAGAGAAGCCAAATATCACCTGGCTATGAAAGTCACCATCGAAACATCCACCACTCAACCAGTGCTATCAAGGCCCTCAGACATTGAAACTAACATCTTCATCGGCATCACAAGCTCCAACAAAACCACACCAAAAATGGCAAGCGACTCGAGCGTAAACGCCCTGGTAGGCATCCTTACCTTCTACATGGTCGTTGCATTCCTATTCTTCTGCTTCCTCCTGTACATGCGCTTCGTCAAGCGGCGCGTCCTCGTGCCCGTCGATCTGGGACCGCGCAGAGGACGGAGTACCACTGCCGTACGGGGCAGCGTTGGCGGTGATTCTGCGACGGGGACGGGGGGAGGATAACAGAGATGTTGGGAACGAGTTGGGCCGGTCTGGTGGTGTGACGACTGAGGGGCCGGCGAGGGTGATTTGAGGTCCACCGTACTGATGGGATGGGATCGGGATAGTCGAAGTTTGCAGCAAAGGCAAGGGCCGTCCGTCACCTGGTGATGCACGAGAGGCTTGTCTTGGGAGGGAATTCGATAGATTCAACATGACAGTATCAAACAGTAGCAAAATTGAGAGGACGTCAGTCTTGGGCGAAAAATAAATACTCCATCGTTAGTCTACCCCCATGCGCGAGGTAACTCGCAAAACTCAAGATATCCAAAGTTCCCATGGCACGACGCCTTGGATTTCGCCCTCTCTTTCCCTTGTTCAAATTCCAAACCGCATAGCTGCAAATTTACCTTGGCAATAGTAGTACTTCTTGATAGTATCTTCCGTGATGCCCATATTGGCGAATGCCTCTCGAAGCCACCGAAGCTGTTGGTTTCTCATGTTTGCGTTGGCACCGTGCGGCAAGTGAATCGTGATACTTGCCGCTTCGGGCTCCCCATTCGCTCCAGCCGGTTCCGGGAACGCGGAATGGGGCGTCCAGCTGAACTTCTCGCGAGATCCCTCCTGGGTCTGGCGGGAAAAGTTGAACGCGCTAAAGAGCTCAAACACGTTCCTCTTGACGACGGACCCTTCACCGTGGTTCCAAATACTTTCTATGGTCGACCAAACTGACCTGCTTATCGTGACCTTGTCCGTCTCGTCCCTGGTTTCTGCCTCTTTATCCTCAGGAGTCGACACCACTACGAGCTTGGGTAGACGAGAGTCCCAATGGGAAGGTTCGCAGTGGTCCGGGGGCGCGACAGTCATAATCTCTCCGCAGATCTTCTTGCAATCGTACCAAGGCCGTTTCAGTTCCAAGTCGACTTTGCCAGGGGGTTCGGCAGCGAGATATCGTTGAACACCGGCTGGTCGACAATACCTTGGCGTCGCGGCATTTTTGCTGACTTTGCTCCTCTTACTCCCGTGCCTCACGATACCGCCGCCACCCCTACCACCGCCCGCAGGGCTCGTTTTCTTCTTTGACTTCTTGAACTCCTTCGAACCCTTCGACTCCTTCGACTCCTCTGAGTCCTCCCACTCTAACTCTTTGGTCGACTTTACAAGCCCGTTGCAGAGTTCTTGCCAAAAGCTCTTCACCCACAACTGGGCTAGCAAAGAATGCCGGCCGTAGTCTTTGTCTCCATGCGGTTTGTAGACGACCCCGAGCAACCATTGTGTGTATCTCAGCGTCTCCTCTTGCACAAGATCCTCGAATGGCACGTCGTCAAAACCAATGAGAAAGGGGCCTACTAGACTTTCACGGCGCCGCGTGCTGCGACCTTTGGCATCCAGGAGATCTTGTCCGAATGGATGTACAAGTTGCATGTGATGGCAGAGTAGGCCCGTCAAGTGTATAGCTTCATAGTCTCTTGTGACTGTCGTCTGAGCCCCGAGTGCTGTGTGTCGCTCATAAAGCTTCGTGCGCAAGGCCCGGATGAGCTTCGGTAAGCCAATGGTCCCAATGTTGAAGTTGCTCGCAAGTCCGGTGTGGACATTCTTGATTGACCACCAGGTTGGACTATCCAACATTTCGACGTTAGGTTCGTTCATGTCGTTATTGTCAATGTCCATTGCGTCCCCGTGTGTTGCCGACTCGCGGTTCCTTACAGTGAAGTCTATCTTGGTACCGGCATACTGCTTGGGTAGGTCCCAATCATCCTTGACTACTTGCAAATTCGGCCAGCCAGTATCTCGACGAAAGAGATGCCGGGTTGTTTCGCTGGCAAACAAGCCGCCATGGCCGACGACGTGGTTTATTCGACGCTCCACAAACCAACGTGCATGGAAGCCCAAGTCGACCCAGGCCTCCTTCACTTTAGGTTGATCGTCTGGTATTTCTAGACGCTGGGAACCTTCTGAGCACCAAAGGTTAACTCCGCTGGCACGAGCAAGGTTCCACAAGGCATCGATTTTGCTGACCAGGCATTGCCACATTTCGACTTCGTATAGAGCCCACTGAACGACGCGTCTGATGATGTCATTGATCAGACTCTTCTTTGCGTCAATGTCGCGTGCCAAAAAATGAGGAAGTTCGCCCTGGTATGACACCGCCATTGCTGCTTTCTTCGGAACATGGTGGACGGAGGTCTGGGGTTGCTCGGATACGTGTCCGTAGTGCTGCTGAAATTGCTCATCGACGCATTGCTGGAAATAGAATGGATCGAGCCAGAGGCTCCTCAAATGATCTTTTGACCATTGTAGTTGCTGTGTAAACTTTGTCTTGAATTCATCAAGCCATTTCCGGTTGAGAGAGGCTGGTGGCATGTACAGCCCATATTCGACTATTCCCTCATTTTCGAAGTAGAAGATCCTTTCTGAACGGTGTGCTTTTGTCCAGGCATCGACTCGGTCATTGTCGACAGCTTCAGCGCCTACTTCTTCCCTTGGTTGGCCGCTTTTGATTGCTATTGCTTTGGTGACACTGTAGAGGATTCGGTAAAGCAGGGCTTGGGTATGGAGGAGATGGATGCCATCGGCCCAGGCAAAGAGGCGACCACTCTTGCGTAGATGTTCAAACATCCAGTCTTGGTCAGGGTCTCTTTGGTCAGTATGGCATATCAGAATGAAGTCGTCCACGATGAAAAAGTAGGGGGCGCTTCGCTTCAGTCCCATCTGTTTGCCCATCTGGACATCATCTGGAGTGAGGATCCCAATGAATCGATTGTCCACAAATTTGGGCAGGAACAACTTGCTAGCTCGACCGAGATGTAGTGCTTCCCAGTCTGCGAATGTAAAGGCGCTGGGGTCGCAATTCATTCGGTTTATGATGAGATGTGCCAGAAGCTTGGGATTGCTGAGATCGGATTGGTTCATCCAGGATAGTAAGAAGGCCCTGTAGGCGCGTTGCGTGTCGTTGGTCGGATCGTCTCTGTAGATGACGTTCTTGAACGAGATTTGAGCGCCTCCATTGTCGCATGCACGAGTTTCGATGTCTTTGAAGAGCCTATAGTATTCCTCCAAGTCGGCACTGTAATTATGCGGAAGCTCTCCGTGTGTGCCAAATGCATTCAATTCGGGATGACAAGTAAGGGCAGCTTTATACGCCCCATTGACAAGTGTTAAGAGCTCGTCGCGGGGCAGGAATGGTTCGTCCTCGAGGAGGTTCGTGATAACTTCCACGTTGACCTTCCCGCGGAGGCGCCTGAATGCTGCGTATGACTTGGAGAGAGCTCGAATCACCTGAAATTCGAATTCCCGAGCGTCTCCTTGGTTTATCAGCTCTGTGGAGACGAACCCATTGTTTGCATCTGAATCCTCAATCGGGCCTCGAAATCCGATATCTCTTAGTTTTTGTTTGGGTTGTTTTTCTTGAGTGCTCCATGGGCCATCTGGCAGCCAGTTGAGAGACGAGTAGACCTTGTCCAGATATTGCTCTGATTCGTCATAGACATCCTGCGATAATTCTTGCATAGCGAATCTAGAAATACGGACAAGACGGGTAAAAGAATCGGAGTGGATGCGTGATGAAAGGCTGATAGAAAGGTGCAGAGATAGCCGGCGTCGTACAGAGTGGCTAGTAGTGAGGATTGAGGATGCCAGTAGCAGCGGAAGACACAAACAATGAAGGGCGAGACATGGCTCAAGTACTCTGTTGACGAGGCAGGTTGAAATAAACGAGTTGCCACGATGGCAGGGCCTGGAGAAAGTTGCTGAAACCACGAGGACAGGGTAAGGCGCTCAGTTTCAATGACATTGTCGGAGAAAGCATGATGAAAGAGACTTCTCTTGTTGGCCGAAACAACAATCCGATGAGCTAACAAAGCAACGAAGGGAGAGGGGAGGATGTGTTGGTGAGTGACAAGGTGATTATTTCTGTCATCTTGACAGATTGACGAGAAGGAGAAGCGGTTTCGAGCTTGATAGAAGTAGGATAATTGTGCTTGGGATCAGTTCCCCTCCACCGGATTCCCGAAAGAATGTTGTAATGGAAGAGCGTCGTAGCTCAGAATTTGAAGAAAAGGAAACTTGGAAGGGCCTGGTTTAGCCCAATTGGCATACTGGACGGGCGGGGAGCGTAATGTACTTGGAGGGGTAGAAATGTCAAGTTGGGTTGATGGCTTCAGACATCCATACAGCTGTATGAGATGGGATGAAGTGCGATGGAAAACGACAACGGTGGTGAGAATGTGGTTGTGGAGGGGTAGGTAGTCGTGGTAGGTTTTCAGAGAAGTCAAGGCTCGGTTTAGGAAGGCTTGCATCATTGTTCAGACGAAGCATACGATCAGGTACACGCTGCTATGAATCTATGATAGCTACTGTGTGGTTCCTGAGTTAGCCGTCAATAGTGCGGCTGTTGGTGGGCAGCAAGTTCTGGCAAGTCGCTACCTACATGTTGAGGAAAGGTGAAGGTGTCAATCGTGACTGTCAAGGAGATTTTCCGTGGCATTTGCAGGCCGACGGGTGCCGAATCCGGGAAGGCAAGGGAAGACCATGCTTAATTCAGTTAGAGCTACGGGTCTTCGGATGGACAAGACCCATAGCTGTGCGCACCAACAAGGACTAGCGCCCTGTGTAATGAGTGGCGCTGGGCGCGCAGGAGCCATCTGGCCGGGCCCACCGTCCCACGTCGTATTTCCACGAGGGCAGGAGCTAAGACCCAAGAAGGTCAGGAACGCCAGGGGACCAGACAGGAGGGTCCTTCCTTTTTTCTTTTTGTTTTCCTTCCTCGCCTGAGTCCTGACTTTCTTTGTTTCGTTGCTTCCCGTTTTAATGTCAATAAAGTACGGAGTACTTACCTACTTACCTTTCTTGACCAAGGTACCAGTAAGGTACTACATACAATGAAAGGTCCGTCGTGATAGGCAACTGCGTGGAAGAAGCAAGAACCCCGAGAACGTTCCGGAAAGAACACGTCCACAGGGGATGCCACCATGAATATTGTTGAAATGCATGGATGCCAACTTGCCCGATGAATGACAGTCAGCTACAGTCTAAGGTACAGTACAGACACAAGTACCTATTCATACACCGGGCAGTTACACGGCCATGCCCAGAATCCAGGGGCAAGGTCAGCTCTGGACGCGCCATTGGGTGGACGTTTGGCCAAGACCAATGGACAAAGGCATCAACCCTCAATACTATCAGCAATCGGCCCAGCCCAGCCCGGGCGCCGCAGTAGCTCGACCACCTCAGCTTGGCGGCAGGTGGGTGGTAATATTGCCTCTTTGCATTCCCCTCCCACCGACGCATCCGCAGCTACGTCTACTTGTACATACAGTACAGCCCGGTGAGATAATCCTCTCCAGATCAAGGTACCTACCTTACTTGGACGAGCTGAAGATGACCCTTATCGCGCAAAGACACCCAAGACACGCTACTGACGTACAGAACGCACCAGTGCCTGCGCCAGTCCCAACGCCAAACGCCAGCGGCAACGCCAAACCAGTAAACGCCAACGCCAACGCCGGCACCGCCAGCATGGGATTTTTCATTCCTGTTTTCTCTTCTTGTTCTTCTTCTTCCCCCTCCTCCCTCCGAGCTGCCGTCTCTTTCAGACTTTGTCTCTTTTTCAGCTCCGCCTCCTGCATTTGTTGTCCAGTGCTTACCACGTCGTTTCTTTGAGGAGGATTCTTGGTGTTTAAACCATCCATTGTCACTCGTTTTTCCAAGTCTTGCCCGCCGACAGCCCTGCATCCATCACAATCGGAATATCCCTACCGTAATTCTGCCACTCTCCACGCTCGCTCATTCGGAATACACAGTCCTCGACAAAGACGAAACGCAGGAATCAAGTTTGCATCCATTGTCCAACTTTGCAAACCAAATCGATACTCGAGTACCGTCGTCAATCCAGGGCCCAGCACACTCGAAATAGCAAACGACACCCCCTGCGATACCCGTCGTCGCTTTTGCCTCCAAGGGCCACCCAAATCCATTCGACCCGAACCGCCCGGCCCCCAGTCGCTGTTCAACCGGGTCTCACCCACTCGAGAGCCTCAACCTTGAACCCGCCCACCATGCTCTCCACATTCCTCCTCGCCCTGCTGCCCCTCGTGGCAGCAACATCCTCCTCGAAACGCGGTCTCGTCTTCACTCCAAATTCCAATTGGCCTCAGGACAATCAAGTTTGGGTTCAATCAGGTTCCGATCTGACATGGTACTACAATTACCAGGAAATCCCAAGCCCGGCCTTCTCGGGCAAGACTCAGGCTGAGTTCGAGTTTGTCCCCATGATGTGGGGTGTCTCATCGAACCCCCAAGACACGACATTCCTTAAAAGTGTGACGAGCTTGATCAAAGACAAAGGCATCAACATCATCCACGCCCTAGGCTTCAATGAACCTGATGGTCCCTCATCCTATGGCGGCAGTGATGTTGCCCCTTCTATCGCCGCCAAGGCCTGGGTTGCCAACTTCATTCCCCTTCAAGAGCTCGGCGTCAAGGTCGGTCTTCCCGCCTGCACCGGCGCTCCGGGCGGTTTGCCCTGGTTGAAGCAGTTCCTGGGCAACTGCTCCGCGCTCATCAGCACCGGCGGAGAGACCAAGAACTGCACATACGACTTTCTCCCCGTGCATTGGTACGACAACTTCGGAGGCCTGGCGAGTCACATTGGCGAACGTGTTGCAGCGTATGTTGTCACTCATTTCTCATGCTGTGCGCTGTCCCTCAGATAACTAACACTTGCCCAGGTTCCCCGACACCAAGATCTGGATTACCGAGTATGCCTACGCCAACCAGGAACTCTCCGCGACCCAGGACTTTTACAACATGAGCGCAGAGTACTTTGACCGTATCGACTACATTGAGCGGTACACGTACTTTGGTGCTTTCCGCTCCAAGACGAGCAACGTTGGCCCCAACGCCTCGTTTTTGAACAACGACGGCAAGTTGACAGACATTGGCTCATGGTACCTCGGCAAGAGTGCCACGGGCGTGAAGCCGACGTCCGGTGACAGTAGCGCCGCCGTTCGTGGAGGCGCACCGGTGCTTACTGCGATGGCGGCCACTATCCTCGGTGCCATCTTCATTTTTGCCTCATGATTCAAACCGGCAACATGTAGATTTGGTCCTCCCCAACACGAGACGTGAGGGTTCTCATGACGATGTCATCATGATCTTATATGATGTAGGGCAGGGATATATACTACCCCCAGGAACATATTCATCGCATAGACGGAGCCAGGATAATACTGCCTAGTCATCTTTTTTCCACATATTTGTAAGTTTTTTTTCTCTCATCAAGTTATAGAACGCGGATTAGAGGGATAAAGAGCGGCCAAAAGCTGTCGCCTTGAGCCCAGAAGACATTTTGGACATGTCCATAGAACGAATATATCTGACGACGTTAACAAAATCTGCACTATTTATATTGAACTGGACCAAAGTGGTGTTGTTGATTACTATACCTTCCATACCTTACATCGATGGTATCCTCGGGTTAAAGTCGGCATTAGCAGGGTGAGCCGTGGGGTTTGACTTTGATACAGAACATGGTCACGAACTCAAAGTCGAACCAAGTGTCATCTGATAAAAAGGCAGTGTTGGTCAGCAAATTCAACGGCAGTAGTTTGTCGGGTCGGTAAGACCGGGGTTCGCTGCGATGCGATGGCAGCAAGACGTAGCCGGCGGACGGCATTTCTGAGAGAGAATGACCTCGGCGAAAAGTGTTACTGGGCGTTAGTTAGATTGCGTAAGAGAGCGCGGCTGGCTAACAGAAGATATCCTCCGCGCTACTGCACCCCAGACTCCATGGGGACCCCCATCACTCGGGTCCTCAACTCCTACTGGCCGGCTCTGTGGCCGAGATGCCTCGGTCCAATTGACTCCCCCACAGCCACTGGTCTGGGCTGGAACTCAACTCCTGGGGAAAGACCCGAGCCCCGACACGATTGCCGGCAGCTAAGCCGTCATGAACCATGTCTACTTGACTACTTGACGCTGCTTGGCCCCCCCCTCCTTTCAATAACTGTCGACCAAACTCTCGAGCTTATTTTCCTCTTCACTTCACTTCTTCTCTGTCCTCGTTCTTCCATTGCTCCTTGAAGACAAAAAAACAGCCAAGCCGTCGTCGTAATACCTCCACAATATCATCAGACATTATGGCTCTCGAGAGAATCGGATCCATCGTGAAGCACCTTGCACCAGGTAGCGCCCTCAACCAGATGTACGTACGGTCCTTTTTGCGGACATGTGATTGCGTGTCTCCGGTTCGGAGCATCACCACCCACAGTGGACGAACCAAACAGCTGACATTGCTTCCCCTCACAGCACCTCCAAGAACCCCGATGATATCGTCATTACGTTAGCCGTCCGCACGCCTTTGGCCAAGGCCAAGAAGGGCGGCTTCAAGGATACGACCCTCGAGTACATGGTGTACGCCCTCCTCAAGGAGGTCCGCGAACGATCAAACATTGACCCTGCCCTGGTCGAGGATATCTGCATGGGAAATGTGCGTAGCCACACAAACAGTCTCCCCATTTCCCAAGCAGACAAACCGCTGACTCTTGTGATCACTACAGGTCTCCGATGGCAAGGCCGCCTACAAGCTCCGCGCCGCCGCCCTGGCAGCAGGCTTCCCCAACACCGCCGGCGCCTCCTCCGTAAACCGCTTCTGCTCCTCAGGCCTCAAGGCCACCGCCGACATCGCCCACGCCATCAGCAACGGCTCCATCGAGGTTGGCATCGGCATGGGCGCCGAACAAATGACCATTGGCGGTGATGCCCTCGACCAGCCCTTTGACGAGGCCGTCGTCTCCCAGTCCCAGGAGTCGGCCGACTGCATGCAGCCCATGGGCTGGACCTCGGAGAACGTCTCGCGCGACTTCAACCTCAGCCGCGAGGAGCTCGACAAGTACGCCGCCGAGAGTTTCCAGAGGGCCGAGAGGGCACAGAACGCCGGCTGGTTCGACGACGAGATTGTGCCCATCAAGACAAAGCTTGTCGGCCCCGACGGCGACGTTAAGGAGGTTACTCTTACCCGCGACGAGGGCATCCGCCCTGGAACAACGGCCGAGAGCCTGGGCAAGATCCGCTCCGCGTTCCCGCAGTGGGGTCCCACCACCACCGGAGGCAACGCCAGCCAGGTCACTGACGGAGGTGAGTCCACATCTACTGGTGAAATAATCCATGTTTACAAGCGTGCTAATCCTTTTACCCAGCCGCCGCCGTCCTCCTGATGAAGCGCTCCACGGCCATCAAGCTCGGCCAGCCCATCATCGCCAAGTACGTCGGCTCCACCGTCGCCGGCCTGGCCCCGCGCATCATGGGCATCGGCCCGTCCGTCGCCATCCCCAAGCTGCTCGCCCAGCACAACCTCTCCCTCGCCGACATTGACGTCGTCGAGATCAACGAGGCCTTCTCCAGCATGGCCGTCTACTGCCGCGACAAGCTCGCTCTCGATTGGGCCAAGATGAACCCCCGCGGAGGCGCCGTCGCTCTCGGCCACCCGCTCGGCGCCACGGGCGCGAGACAGATTGTTACTGGTCTGAGCGAGCTGCGCAGGACAAAGAAGAAGATTCTGTTGACGAGCATGTGTATTGGTACGGGACAGGGTATGGCTGGTTTGTTTGTCAATGAGGCTGCGTAAAGCAGAATGCAGGAAGTTCGTTGAT
Organism: Colletotrichum tamarilloi; assembly: GCF_030869305.1. Taxonomy (NCBI): domain Eukaryota; kingdom Fungi; phylum Ascomycota; class Sordariomycetes; order Glomerellales; family Glomerellaceae; genus Colletotrichum; species Colletotrichum tamarilloi. The sequence continues at coordinate 122,348 of NW_026849463.1, forward strand.
AGTTGTTGGAAATAAGCATCAAGAATGTGAATGATTGTACGATCACTGCGCCCCCGAGTTTATGGGTATTGGTTAATGTCATGGCACAAGTTTGAAAGATCTTGGTGAGGAGCTGTGGCAAATTTGAATGCAAACAACGGTATGAGGCCCAGATGAACAGGCAAAATTCAACACGTCAGTGAAACATACACATCACTTCAGGATCAAGCTAGAAGAAGTTTGGAAAACAACCACGCCGCTTTTTATATAAAATTTCTATAAACATATCCATAACGTAGTCGTTGCGTTGCGAATCATTAAGCATAAAGTACGCTTCGTAAGACGAATAGATATCCTGCAAGAACTGAAAGTCGGAACGCCTTTCCTCGCTCCAAAAATGCTGGTTACCAAAAACGACGCCGCATTCTACCATATGTACAAACCAACCCCGCGCGCACTTGACGGTAAGAATTGATTGACTTGCGCCTCTTTTTTTTCTCTCAAGCATTCGCGACTTCGCTGATGCTAGTCTCGTACTCGGTCAGCTTCAAGGCTTCCTGGACATCCGTCACGAAGTGAGACTCTCCGCCGACCAGATCTATGATGCCTGCCTGTCTCAAGAGTCTCCAGATGTGATGGCGCGGGTTGGTAGGGCCGCGGCTGAAGAACACTCTAACACCACGCTCTCTATACCCGCTGACAATCTCCAACAACACCTGCGTACCCGATCCGTCTAGTGAGGTGACACCGTGGATATCGAAAATGACATTCTTGTTGTGTTGCTCGCCGCGCAGTCTCGGCAGCGCAGGGTGCGCCATGCTCGTGCCGTAAAGCTCCAGTCTACGAAGACGTGCCTTGAGCTCTCCAGTATTGGCAAAAGTCAAAGGCTCGGGAATCTTGACAATCAGGCAGCCTTCAACAAACTCTAGCCTGTCGGGGTTCAGCTCGGCGTTCTCGAAGCGCTGTGTGCCGGGAATGCGTCCCAGAATCTGAATGCGGGGCCGAGTCGAGTGCTTGATGACCTGAAGCAGAGACAGACCAACGCCGATAGCCATGCCGAGGGTGAGCGAGTAGAAAATTGTCGACACGAAGATGATGAGCATCAGTCCCAGTTCAGTCCAGCCTCGAATCTTGAAGAAGAAAGCAATGTCGTGCGGAGCCTCCTCGAGGAGGGACCAGGCTACAACGGTGATCATGGATGACAGGACCGGTTTCTGAGAATGTTAGATGATGAACCTACTTTTGGGAAGTGACAACTTACGGGAAGGTAGTAAAAGTACGGCAACAGGAAGAAGACGGCAAGAAGCGTAATCAAGCTGAGGAAGATGGAGCTCATTGGCGTCTTGCCGCCGGTCTGCTTGTTCAGTTTGCTTCTACCATATCCACCAAAGGCGGGTAAGCTCATGAAGCAAGCTCCAACAATGTTGGCGGCGCCCAGAGCAACAAGTTCTCTGTTGGGGCTCAGCTGAATCCCGTGAGGGCTATCGGAGCTGCTCAAGCTTTTCGCGGCAACGGATGATTCGAAGAATCCCAGAAGCGCAATCAGGAAGGATGTGCCCATTGCTTCACGAACATGCTCCATGTGAGAAGTCTGGAAGGGCCATCTGAATTGGAAAAGATGACCCGAAGCCGCCTTAACCGGCCCAAGGATCTCGACTCCCTTGCTCTCCCAGTCGAAGTGCCAAGAGAGAAGTGCGGCAATGACGACAACGAAGAAACGATCAGGAATGTACGCAACCCCCGGATACTTGGGCACCATGTGTTTCTTGAGCTCTCTCATAGTCATCATGATTACGAAGCTGACTCCGGCCACAATGAAGGTAAGCTTGTGAACATGGTCGAACGAGCTGAAGATGAACTCTAACTTGTCCATGCTGCTTCCGTGGCCCACGCCCATTTCTGCCGCATACTTGGCAAGACCAAGCTCGGGAATAGACTGGTCAACCGCAATAACGAAGCCAATTGCAGAGATGAAACCGCGCAGGAACGGTTTGCTGAGAACGCTGTCGAGGAATCCCAGGCGGGCCAGACCCGCAAGAAAGACAGTAGCACCAGCCATACCCGCAACAACACCACAGATCTTAGCTTGGACCTCTGCATTGTACTCATCGCTCTTGTCATGGTCGATGCTGCCTCTGACCACAGACCCGACCAACAAAGAACCAGCAGCTTCCGGACCAACTACCATCTGAGGCGCGCTGCCGAAAACGGCGTATACGAATGGGTTGAAGACGAAGGCATACAGTCCATTGATAGGAGGGACATGTGCGAGGTTGTCAGCGAGAGACAAAGCCATAGGTAGGTAGAGGGAGGCGAGCGTCAAAGCTGCAACCAGGTCTCCCTTCAGATACGACCATTGGTACTGCGGCAGCCAAGTCAAGAGAGGGATGTAGTACGAAAGATACCTGGAAAACAAGCAGAGTTAGCAGGCAAAGCAGATTTGAGCGGTGAAAAACTCGGGGCCTAGGTCCTGCTCACATCCAAACGGTATCCTTGAAGCCGGCCTGCTCGGCCAGAGTTCTCGAGGAGTGCATCTTCCTGCTCTTGATCTTCCTGACAAATCGCTTCCTCCAGTGGTCGTCGCCCGTGATTGCGGTCAACACAGGGTCCAAGATTGGGATCTCGGACGCCGAGGAGGATGCTCTGTCAAATTCGGGATCCATGCTACCAGCAGGGCTGGCGGGTCGCGGCGAGAATGTACCATTTGGGTAGCTGTTAGCTGGCGAGTGATCGATGAGTACATTCTGCAAGAGGCTCGTCGACTCGCTCGGGGGAAATGTGTTCGGTCGGTTGAGGCTGGAACCGGCGCGAGGAGGATCGCGAGTTTCGTTGTCGTGAGGAAGAGGGGTTGCTAGCGGAGTGGCATCCTCGCGAGTGCTCAAGTATTCGGACTCGCCGCCGAGAGAGCTTGGGGATTGGATAGGAGAGCCCATGGTGTAGCTCTGGCGCAAACCGCTGGGATTCGCTGGGCGGTGTGTTGTCTGCGTTGTTTGTGTTGTTTGCGAAGAAGGACTGCGACTCGGTTGTGGTCGGCTACCTGACATTTTTTCGTACCCCCAAACAAGATGACGTTACAGGTTCATGCGGCGAGGGGCGGGAGAGAGGAAGAGCGCTGGAGAGAGGCTCGGATGAGATTGGCGGGGGTGAGCTTAAGCGAGACTGGATCTTGGGATTTAGATCGATTTGGAGATTCTTCGGGATTATGCGTATGCGTATACACAGAGCGTAACACTGATCTTGTTGGTGTTGTTGTTTTGATGTGACGAGAGGTTGCAGTCGTCTCGAGTCTAGGTAGGTCACAAATGTTGCCGGCGGGTAGAGACGGAAGGACGAGATTCGGGACGGAAAAGACGGTGATGGGGATAGAAATGCCGAGTATCAGTTTGTTGGAGCAATGCCAGGCTACACCATGATAGGAAAATTTGTCACAGCAAGCCTGACTCGTTGGTCAAACAATTGCGACGAGAGAGATTGGAGGTGTTGTGGCTCGCGACGTAGAAAGAGGCGAGCGTACTGTGGTTTGTGGACTGGGAGCTAGGTAACTAGCAGCAAAGGGCCCCGAAGGCAAAGGGTCGCCTGGGAACGAGGGAACGAAATGGTCGGTGAATGTTTTCTGCAAGGATTAGGATTCCAGTTCCGCAATTGCCCCAAGGTCCAAGGATCGGAGTGACATCAACGCGCTGGGGCTCTTCAAAGTTGTGTGTCAGCGGAACTCGATTCGACGATACAACCTTTCCCACCTTCCCTACCTTACTGTATCCGTACGCAGTATGGTCTACGGGCAGAACCGACCGGGATGTGTTTGTCTGCGGTTACGTACTGATTGCCATGTCCATTCCCGGCTTAGGAACGCCAGTGGTCAGTGGCATCCTTCCACCGAGAGGGAATGCCGTAATACGGTGAGGACGGCATACCGGCAAAACCATCCCGCGGCAAACAACACTGCTAGTCCTGATTTGGCATCTACCTGCTCACCGCCCTGGAAAGTGACTGATTACGTGAGTAGGTAAGGTGAAAGCCAAGCTCTTGTACCCCGCCAGTCCACTCATTGCCCTCGGCCCCTCCTCCTGCTCCTGCACATCTTCAGTGCCAATGTGGTGCTTCCCGCCTGTTGTCTCCATAACTCCAGCCGATCGGCAAAAGAGAAGCTGTGGCTCGTGCGCTACGCTGTACATAAACCATCTGTGGCTGGTGCAGCTCTCACCTCATGTGGCTGGACTGAAGCTCCCTCTCGTTGTGAAATGCCCAAGGTGACATGAGCAGATCCCCCGCCAAAGGGACGCATCCATTGCATCAAATCATCCTATCACATCTCACGCCCTTGAATCTCATGATACTCGTCATGAGCACCACCATCATGACCTGCTTACCATCGCCTTACTGGCACGGCCATCACTCGCTCATCCTCCACGATCTCAGCTGAGCTTCTCATTCCCACTCCCGAGATTCTTCAACCGTTGATGCACCTTGACACCATGTCGTTGAACAAGACCACTCTTGTGTTTTCACAACGCACGATCCCGCTCGAGTGCGATGTGTATTCCTGTGCTGAATATCCACTCATAGCTCCCGTCTTCCTGTACTTCCACTCAGGTGGCCTCGTGAGCGGTTCCAGAGAATGTGTTCCGCCTTGGCTTGTACAGGTGAGCCCTTCATCTTCATGAACAACCACCCGTGCTTCCTCATCCGACAATGGTAGCTGACCTTACCACACTAGGTCTGCTTCAAGAATCAATGGACTCTCATCAGTGCGAGCTATCGGATGCTTCCCCAGGCCAAAGCTTCAGGTCTGCTCCAAGATGCCACTGACGCTTACTCCTTTGCCCTGCGTTGGGCAATCACAAATGAACTTGCCCCAAATCGAAAAGTGATTGTAGGTGGATCAAGTGCGGGTAAGAGGCTCATCACCACGTCGCCTAAAGCCTTCATCGAGGCCCTGACTTGAGCCCTAGGTTTCTTCATTGCCTCTCTGACGGCTCACCACCTCCACCCGACTCCCCTTGCTCTGTTATCAATCACCGGTATCACTACTTTCCGTCATCCATTCTTCAGTTCTTCAGTCTTACTTACACCGGAACCCATAAACGAAGCACAAATGAGCCACCACTTATCCGCGCCGGTATCTATAGGAGTGACATCCGCAAATAATCCACAGGTCTTCCATGTTGAGAAGATCCTTCCTGATGGCGCCAAGAATACCGCATTTGTATTGCCTCCACTCCCCATCTCAGATGATGGCAACTGCGATGAGTTCCCCCGAGGATGTCTCTATGACTACTACCTTTACCGCAACGAGTTTCTCAATCTTGTGGGTGAAATTGACCCAGGCTACGAATGGGCCGAAAGTGAGATGGGAGAGAGTAGAGCTGCGGCGTGGCCACCCACGACCATCATACAGGGTGACGCTGATGAAGATGTTGACCTCTCTGTGAGCACTCACATGGTTCATTGTCTCGGCGATAGCAAGGTGAAGCTCTTCCTTGCTGAGGGACAGCCCCATCTCTACGAGGCGACGAGGTTCATTGAAGACGACATGAGTGGAATGGATGCCGTTAGACAGGCAGTATCAAATCTGGAGGCCGACGTTGCCCGTGCCCTTGCCTGACCGATAATGTCTCACTGGACTCGGACGAGGTTGAACCAAGTACAGGCTGTGGGAGAGGGGGGTTTGTTTCCAAACTGAGGTGGCCTGATGGGCAGGTAGCAATCGAGGGTTTCCTCACCGACTGCCTGATCACACAATGACACTTATCATGGATCTGCCCCTGACAAAGGGTCAATAATGTTTTCCTATATGCTTACCTCAACCTCCACTTCGCAACGGAAGAAGAGGTTAGGTCCGAGTCGATACCTCGAAAAAGCCGTCCTTGCGAAGAAATGTGGAAGTTTGTCTTACTGGTAATAACAAATAGTGTGCAACCCCCAACTGCGAGCAACCATGCGGCCTTCGCCTAGAGAACCCCAAAGTCTCCGACGGCCCCGACCTGAATCGAGGGCTTTCAATTCAGGGGCCCCAAATCATCACTTTGATTTCATGCACGAATCTAGCTCTCATCACTCTAGCTGGGGACGCTTGCAGATCCTTAAACCAAACCAACATGACGGTACAGCGTTGTCATTGGCTGGTCCCCACAGGGCACACATGTGCCGCATTAATGTCACGTCCGCCCTGGGCGCTTCCGGTGCCAATCCCCGCTCTCCCGGGGGCCGTTTCCCGTCACTATCACACTCAGGACCATCACGTAAACTCTTTTGCCCAACAGCATCGCGAGACCGCCCCCGATCAACTTCACATATCGAGTTCACTATGTCCGCAATGCGGTCGCAATGCGGGGCCCTCTCATAAAGCGTCGGGGGCCATGGCTTTGTCAAACATCTCAGAGCGAATCACTTGGCGTTTTTGGACCCCGCGCTCATCACCGAGCTGATTTCTCGTAAGCTCGACTGAATCAGGCACGGCCATTGGCAGCAATCATCAAGTTGCAGGGAATGAATCACGCGCAGCGATTCGGGGCAACCCGTCCCTTCACTCCTTTTGCCTTTGTCCACGAGGGCATTTGTTTGCTAGTCATTATGTTAATATAAGAGAGCCTGTTCCCATGTTGTTTTCCCTTGTTTCGATCTTCGGAGTACCATCAATCAATTCTCGCTCCTGCTCCAATAACCAACTCAAATAAAGCTCAAATCAAAGCCAAGACTCAACTGCTCGTTATTGACGAACGTCTTTTGAACACAGCAACCTCGCGACAGGAAATTTCGACCCATTTAATTACATCACAATGCACATCTCAGCCAAGTCCATACTTGGCCTCGTCACCCTTGGCTTGCTCTCAGTAGCAAATGCATCGGTACAGGATTTTGAGCTCATGGTCCCTCGCACATTCACCAACGCCGATGGCACTACTTCAACAATACGCATGAACCGCAACATCAAGTTCACCCAGGGATCAGAAGGCACACGGCCAGTTCGTCTATCAAAAAGATTCCCCTTCTCTTCCGGTAGAGACGAGTGGTGCGGAGAGATGGCCGAGGACCCAGCGACAGATTTCTCAGCTTCCGCTCCGCTGGCAGCAGACTGCCAGGCACTCGCCAGCTCTCTCAGCAGTCAGAATGGATTTTGGACTTTGCAGCCCGGAGACTTCTCTTCCAACGGATGGGCTACTGTAGTGAGCTCCGGAACTTGCAGCTTTGCCGTCAGATATGCCGACTCTGGCAGCGCGGCTAGCCCTATGAACGTTGGCACGAACGATATCCGCTTCTACACGACGAGATATGGTGTCATGGCACAGAATGGAAAGCTTGGGCTGCAAGGAACTGTGCAGTGTTACAACAACCAGAAGATGCTGTTTGTTACTTGGGGTTTAATTCATAGCTGAGTTGAAGTAGCAAACAAGGTGCCGAAGTAGACAAACTCCTAATGATCATATGAGGAGGCAAATCGACCATGACGTAGCCACAGGTTGATAGTAGTAATCTCAAATAGTTGAAAAAAGATGATTTCACACATTCTGGAGGCAAACTTTCTGTGTCCGGTTATTTCTCATAAAGCACCTTACCTCATTCAGCATCTTCTTGCGCGAGTACTACCTTTTCTTCCTATTCTAGAGTTCAAAGACTTTTATTAATTTTGCTTTGGTGGTTAATGAGGAATACAACATGACCTCTGCTTCCCAGATGCACCGTCGCTTTTCAAACAATCCAGGCAGTTAAACACCCGTCTTTGCTGGATGATCTTGGCTGCCTCCTTTTCAACTTCATACGACAAGTTGCGGTTGGCGTACTTATTCGAGCGGCAGCCACAAACCCCAACCTCCCGTATGCACGAGAAATCCATCATCGTGATCTTGGGAAGATCAACTGCTGTGTTGAGCAAGTTGCAGAATTTGTGAGTCGCAAAGTCGATGTCTTTTGGCAGAATGTTGGACTTTCGGAGAGTCTCGATATACGACGCCAGTGCTTTGGCGGATCTCACACAAGGGTTTTGAGATATGTCCCACGTCCAAGTCATGGGGCTAACGAGACCCTTGTAGAATGAGTTGCAGCATTCGTGTCTTTTCGCCTCCAAACATCCTGAATAATCAACGTCAAGATGATCCTCCACATGAGCCCCGTGAACAAGGTTACTTACGGATGATGTCATGCCTCAGCAGAGGATGATCTGCCAATACCTTGACTTGCTCCGAGCCTCTCGAAAATGGTCCTTCGTGGTGGAGGAAGATTCTCCACGATAACTCTGAGAATTCGAGGGGGAGGTCTATGACATATGAAAAGACCAAGAGGTGACAAAGGTCTGCCATTGGCGGCACATTTTCATCGTAGTCTGAGAGCCAATCCCTGATCCATACCATTCCGCAGTACTTAAATGCCCCGGTGCATTCATACTTGTCGCTCACAAAAGCAAGTCTCGCCAGGCCGATGGGTTTTGGTCTCTCGGTAACATAGGCGTTGTGAAGAATCTGGCTCAGAATAGACATGGACTCGGCATCGTCATCCGGGAGATCAAGGCTGTACGGAAGTGAGAGCCCGGTGCTCTTGGCCAATTCTGTGCCTTCTTTGAATTTGCCTCCCAGCATTACCTTGAAGACTGGCGAGTTCAGCATCAGAACCTTCGAAGATACCCTTACTTCCTTGTTCTGTAATTGCTCGTATTCTAGGAGCTTCGCGTCGGCGTCTACACCATCTTCGCTATCTTCGGCAACATCGGCATCGTCTATGCCCAGCCGGCTGAGCACAAGAATGAGATCTCCATCTTTGTCGATTTCGCGGCGGATGGACATATTGGAGTGCATACGCGGATCTTTGTCTATGCCTGAAGATCACGAAGTAAACCACGCAACGGTTTGCAGCAGGTCATTCATTTTCTCGATGTCATACCTCAACGTGAAGTCCCAGAAGGTTTCAGATCTAATCTTTTAACTTTGCTATGTCAGCATAGGTTGCCCACGTGCGTAGCTAGGATCACGGTCCGTGGACGAGTCTGAAACGAGAAATCTGCCCGGAGCTGGGGCTCAGTCTCCCACCATGCTAGCAACGCACTTTAATGGTCCTATGAAATTTCCAAAGGCTACCAGGTTCATGCAATTGTTCTCGTCATTAAGCATAGTAGTTGGGCACAAACCGAAAGGTGCCAGCTTAAGGATAAGAAGCAAGGATCGGATTACTCACAACAGTATGGTGAGCAGCTAAGACACTTGTCAACGGTAAGGTCAGATGACACATGTCATCTAGAATGATTTATATATAGAAACCAAGCTTGAAATAAGAGTCACATCACGCTCTGATTTCTGTAAGATTCAAGTCTCACCGCAAGCGTCGGCATATGCGCGCAATATCGTCAGACACAACGCGTCTTGGACGCATACGGTTAAACAAGCGGAAGAAACGGTCATTGATTAGAGGTCATTATATATAAGGGCCTCTTTTTTGCCACAAGTCACTGCAATAGCGTGAAAAGACACTGAGAGTGACATCAGAGTGTATTGTAAGGTATCTGAGCTAGTTCAAAGTGTGAATAGTTCAACGTTCCAAGAGACCGAAATCAGCGAGTCCTTCTAATGCCCTAATCTCACGCGATGCCGAGTTGCCTAGACATAGGCGGCGCGCATGTTTGTTTCAAAGTGGTTGTCGTTGAACGGACAGTTTGCCTTCTTGAAGTCTCCCTTGTTCAGAGCGCTTTGGACGATAGGCTCCATGGCATCCCAGTCCCAGATCCAGTATGTTCGGCCCACGGTGTTCGTAAACTGCAACTCATGGTCCAAACCACCCTGGGTGTAATATTCGACTTTGACGTTGTTGCTGCTTCTTTGAGGGTTGCTGGTCAACTTGAACTTGCCATGTCCAGAACAGGCGCCACCCGTGATGGTAGCAGTATTGACTGAAGCAGAATCAAGCCAGACGACCGAAGTCTCCCAGTCGTGACGGTGGCCGCCTACAACATTCCCATCAGCTGGCTGATCCTTGGGCCAGTACCAAGCATACATGATGCCGAATTTTCCATTCAGAGTCATGGAACGGGCGTAGGTCTGCCCTTTGTTGCCGTCCTTACATCCTCCCGAGGTAGTTCCAGTATCCTGCAAACCACCGCTTCCCTCTCTGTCAGTATGTCTGAAAACACAAAACTTTGGGACAAGCTACGTACCTGATCTGGTTGTTCTTGTTCACAGCAGGATAGGGCTGGCAGCCATGGGCAATGTGCAGCAGCGGCTGAAACTTCTTGATAACGTTTCCATTGGGGCCAAGAGTATCGACCACAGGATTGAGAGAGTCGTGGGCGACAGTTCCCGGAGCAGGCCAGTCACAAAGACCACTGCCAACAAGGGCAAGAAGGGAGATAATGATGTTAGACTGCATTTTAAGATACAGGCGCATGCGTTTGCAAGATCAGAGTTGGTAAGAGTTCAAGTAAGGTTAGTATGTTGGACGAATGAACCGATGAGTGTCTGCACATAGAATGCTGCTGAATGTCAGGCGAGCGACTGGTCTTCTTATATAGACATTGAGATACGCCGGATATCTCCTTTGCCTGTAATTCGACAGCTTCTCACTAAGTCGAAAAGCTTCTCAAATTCGATGAAGTTCCGTGGTCCCGACGGACTTTGCTAACATACGAGATAACTCAACATTCTCAACTACTAGTCTGTATCGTACGATGCTATTCTCTAAGAGAATCATATTGTGGACCAGATAGACAGACGGCCCGAAATATCTAAGACGCCTTCCTGTCACTATCACGAAAGAAAGTGTTGTCACGAAAAAGATTCCATTCGGCTTTGTTTCGGGTCTACGAAAGGCTCTCCTGAGGTGGATCCGGGAGGCTTCACCTGAATGATGCTATAATAAGGGGCTTGAATGTCACGATAGAGGTTTCCTACTTATTCAAACTTTCCCACCGTCACTGATCGTGTTAAATTGATAAGCCTGAATACGATCTCTTATTCTGGGTGGAGGCACGGAATGTGACTCCTTTTTCAGCATGACCCGATGCATGGAACTTTTCACCAACCCTTTGCTTGACCTTTGCTCTTGCAGGGTTCTGCGAATAAAGCCGTGAGAGGACGTTGGCCCCGTTTTTGAATCTCTTGCTGAGGTTTCGCTGCCGATGGTTCCACAGTTGGTCCAAGGTATATTACGAAGCTTCTTCTGACACCTCCACCCGATTATCTTTAATCCAAGTCCGCATGCGATCTGGGTCTAGTTGAAGAATCAAGAGTTTGCTCTTCTTGAGTCGACAGAGCTATCGCCGTCTCGGAAGACACCTCGACTTGAGGTGGTCTAGGAATCAGCCGCTAGACTGAGTCGTAAATAAAGAAAATCGGAACTTGCAACGGGGACCTGTCTAAAATGGTATATGTGTGGGTAATTGCTCAAAAGCTTCTACTAAAGCGTAAATAAACCATGTTCCAAGTCTCCATTTGTTAAATTTGTATTCAGGGTTGACCTTGGCTTATCCACATGTTCCAGTCATGCTGTATCAACAATGATGAACCTGTTTTGGTGATCGACGGTCGGATGAAGCGGATCATCCTAATCTGTACCCTGATGTATTGTCAGTGTGCTCGGAGAGAATGCGCTCGGAAATCTGTAGGAGCCGGAGGATGCACACTTCTTCTTTTGCGGCATATCAGACTTTGCTGTCTAATATGGAAAAGGCCCGATCAGGTTGGATCAAAGTACGACATCGGCCTTCGGATCCGCAACTCGCCGTAAATGCCTCCACAGACAAGAAATGGCCTCAGCTACAAGTTAGTGATGTGAGATGCATGCACTACCTTAGTATCGGGTCAGAGATGACCGCGAGCTAGCTGTCATCGCACGAACATTCGCCGCGGATGCAGACCTAGTCAGCCCCATACGTCAGCGTGAAAGATTGCGATGGCGCGATAGCGTATTGATCATGGAGGTGAAGTCTCAAGGGCTGCACCACTGGTGGAAACAGTACTTCGTCAGTTTCCCACGGATAATGGATGTTTATCGAGTCGATATCGCGTGGGACAGCTCGACCGAGATCATTCAGGCTAGCATCTATGACGTTGGTCCCCTCTATAGTGTGTATGTAGGCCTTGGATTCCATGTGTGCGATTTGAAAGTGAACAACAACATACGCTGAGGCAGAAAACGCTCGAAAATCATCCAAAGTTTGAAAGCTGCGCTGGACCTCCCAGTCGCAATGCTTTCATGCATCTAGACTCTGTCGGGAAACTCCTCACTTGGAATCCTACATGTACAAATCACCTTGAACGTTCTTAAGCATCAATGTCGAATGTAGGGGTTGGAAACTCAGCTAAAACGGACGGCCAATTACTTTCGAGGATAACTACTCTCTCCAGGTCAATGCAAGAAGGTTCCTAGACAACTCTGCTCCTTAGAACCAAGGTTTCTTCTTCTTCTTTTTTTTTTCTTTTCCTTTTTCTAGAAAGTTTCCCTACCTAGGCAAATAAGGTACATCAATTCGCGATGCTTTGTGCTGTCGTCACAAATACTACCGAACGGGACCAATATCCCGGCGTATGGAATCAGGATGTGCGCGATATGCGGGGTTTCGAGGAAGCGATCAGCAGTAGGGCAGGCTGGACAGCCGGACATTCTTGGTGACGAAGGGTTGCAGGCCCCGGACGGAAGGAATCCTTACCTGTTGTCAAGTGCGTGACTGGATTGGTGCATATTTGTAGAAATTGGCCGAGTTATGCAGTCTTCGCTCGATTTTGGCAGTCTTCCAACGTAAATCCCCAAGATCTATTGACGAGCTGTGAGATCATTGAAGCGCCGTCTTCGTGATCTCGGGGTAACAAATGGACTTCGGCATATCATCGATGGCGAGAGCAGGCGCTAGCAGGAGCAACCAAGTGCATCGCAGCTGCAGATGATGAGGGATGAATCGTGGATGAAGTGATACTGACCAGACTTGAAAGTGATATAAATTCCAGTCGACTTTTAATTATTGCCGCTGAATTATGCAGTAGCCACATGAACTCGATGCTCGAGATCACCATATCATGGCTTCATTCGCTCCAACGACTTTCAATCTGCTCTTCATCCTACTTTTTGGATTCATCAATGTCACCAAAGCCGCCGGAATTGCAGTTACCGATGTCCTAGGACGACCTCAATGTACTGTGTTTGCCAATGGCGACCAAGTCAGCGACGTGGACAATATCTTGGAAGCATTCAATATCTGCGGGACATCTGGAACCATCATCTTTCCTGAGGATGAGAACTACTGGATTGATCGAAAGCTTAACCCCATCGTCCATGACGTGAACATCCAATGGCGGGGAGAATGGACTGTAAAAAGATAACGCCCAAGCCCGAGTTCATCAGTTCCGTCCAAAGCTGACCTTGATAGTTTTCGGACAACATTGATTTCTGGAGATCCGATGGGTATTTTGTTTTCTTTCAAAATCACCGCGCTGGCTTCGTGTTGTCAGGGGATGGCATCCATATCAATGGTCATGGAACTGGCGGTATCCACGGAAACGGAGACGCATGGTATACCGCTGAAAAGGGTACAACAGTTGAAGGCCGTCCTATGGTATTGATTCCCAATTTACCACGATAATCACTGAATAAGGTACTGAGCTAATGTTTCTTGTTAGCCATTCTTGCTCTGGAACGTCAGCGATGTGACAGTCAAGAATTTCTACATCAGGCAGCCCCAGTTCTGGGCCTACAACATCATGAACGGAACGGACATGTATTTCGAGAATATATCTGTCAATGCTACTTCTACAAAGGCACCCTCGAGATATAATTGGGTTCAAAATACGGATGGCTTTGGTAGGTGGCGATTATGCTGAGATGATCTATGTGAAGTACTGACGAGAATTATGCAGACACCATGGATGTAAAGAATGTTCGTGTCAAGGACTTCAACTACACCGGCGGAGATGACTGCGTTGCCATCAAACCCCGCTCGTACAACGTAACCTTGGAAGGCGTTACCTGCAATGGTGGTAACGGCATTGCGATTGGAAGCTTGGGTCAGTATCTCGAGGACTCAAGCGTGGAGGACATTGCCATGGACGACTTAACGGTGAGCACGACATGTCCATAGCCCTTTCAAACTCCATGACTAAAATAAAGCCTCAGCTCAAACGGGGACCGGTGGATCTGCGCTACGGAGTTTATCTCAAAACATGGATCGGCGAACTTGTGCCTCAAGATGACTATGAAAGCGCAGGAGAATCCCGTGGCGGTGGCTGGGGCCGAATTCACAACGTAATCTTCTCGAACGTTCAGTATGAGAGGGTTAATAATGCCCCTTCATTTTACCAAAACAATGGTGATAACGGGTCATTCGCTGGGACCAGTAACATGGAAATATCCAATGTCGTCTTCGCTAACATCACCGGGACGCTCTCTGGAGCGACCAACCGGGTCAGCCTGACTTGTAGCCAGAGGTTTCCTTGTCACGATATCAGTTTTCGGAATGTTGATCTGATTGCTGGCAATGGCACAACTACTAGCTGTACAGGCCGGTGGACATTGGCCGATACCGTGTCCGGACTGCCGGGGTGTTGAGAGAGGACTGCGGACCATGTTGTCTCGCGCGACATCAATATCATACTGTACGCGGCTTAGGTATGTTCTGAAGCTCCTTTGATCATGTCATATCGTACAATCTCAAAGCCCTCTTTGCCAAATTGACTTAATGAGGCTGACTCCATATTCCTTGTCGAAGCCCCATGACCTTTGTGATAACATCGCTGTCTTTATCGAACAAACCATAATCCAACCCTATTTAATTCATGCCTGCTGAGTGTCTGAGAGTATTTAAAAAGCTCGCATCGCAATCCGTTATCCACGGCTGATCAGTGCGTACTTTTCCTCCTAGTTCCATCGGCTAGAGATTCCTCGGGAGTGTCATCTAGTGATTTCCTCCTGAATACATCTCGTACGCTATGGACGAGACTTAACCCTTTGTGTGACGAGTCTGACGACGAAGTACTCCAAACACTACTTCGTCGCCGCACTCCTACAGATGGCTCCTCTTCAACTAGTCTGGCATCTGCGTAATGACCTGAGGAGGTGCATGTCAGCGAAGGGTAATAGTCATCACGAACCAGGAGAAGCTCACGTATGTTACCAGCTCCACCTCTTCCAAATGACACTCGTCGGCCACTCTTGATGTTCAACTCATTCATTGCAGGTGGTTTTGATGTGATAGGTAATTATTGGGAGTTCGGATTCGGCATCGCACCGTTTCAAGAGAGCTGCGGGGCCTGCCTCTACTTATCCCCCAGATTCCCCAGATCATCCTCACCCTCGAAAAGCTGAAGCCATTTCGGCGATCCATCCAGATAAGCAACAAACCTCCAATTGGCTTCCCCAAGTTCCAAACCCCCACAATCGGATCTGAATGCCGCTTTCTGTAATGCGGGGGGTGTGGGATCTCCGCAAAGCTTGGTCCTTTAGCGCCATGATCTACACCTTCAAGATAGTAAATCGCGATGTGACTGGCGGCCGCTGGCACCATTGAACCAGGGACGGAAAGGAAGTCTCACACGTTCTGTTGATGATGTCATGAATGGCTGATGCAGAAAATAATAGACCGACCTGGGCTTGGTGTCTTTGGACTAGCCCGTTCGGCGACGGGCGTTTCACTTGTGGCTCTGTCCGTGGAACGGGAGCATTGGTGGGGTTGGGGAATATGGGATTCGTGCGTGCAAGTTGCGGGCCGTATCCTCCGTCTTCCCATAATACCGCGTGGTTGCTATGGCTCTAACGGCTTGACCTGCTCTATTACATTTAGGAAGAAGCATGCTCGTGAGTGAAGCGCAAATGAGCCCCTACCGGAAGTGATCTTTCAATAGAACGCCGCCTGATCTCGATTTCGATCTATTGATCTACCTCTTAACGACCGAAAGACGAGAATTGTCACTATAACTTCACTGAGTGTGCCAAAGGTATTGACTTGGAGGATCAACGGCAGTCAGGTTCTGGACCTTGGAGAGGAAACCCGGCGAATACCATGGTAGCCATGCTGGAGCGGGTGTGTTTCGTCGCCTTCATTTGTCGGTCGATAGACATATCTTCCAGCGCCATACCCCCTGTGATCCGCCGCGGTCTTCAAGGATCACACGTGCAACCGAATTCTATTACACACTGACCATGTCCTAGAATAGCGTGAAGGAATGTCGGGTAGATCGAGGATTACCTACCTTAGTTGGAGGATCCGGCAGCTTTAAGACCCGCACAAACAAACTAGACTGAGTCGAGACTGAACGGATCCAGTTCCTTGACATTGATAATGGGACACCAGAGAAGTTTGAGATACTACCTAGCAAAGCGGAATTGTGTATGTAAGTGAGGTAGTTGATGAACCACTCCGGTGGAGGTCACATTTGAAAGACCCGATTTCAGACATTTCATCTGCATGGGCATTGCACAAATAGCGCGGCATGAAACTTGACTGGCAATTCTTTTGCTGTCTCCTGGATACCGGTTTGCATTGCTGCCGCTTCCGCCTACCTTACCTGGAGACAACGAGAAAACTTCAGGATTGCTGTGACTGAATTATGCGATGGTGCCACGAGAAGAGAGAAATAACGGATGATCAGCACTCATTGGGCATTCTACCTTGCTTCCACACGTAGATTCAGAGTTCCATGGGGAGGTAGTAATAGCATCATTCCTCGTGAATGGTTGCAATACGAGGTGGGGGCGCCCGGTTTTTACATCCATTCCTCTCATAGTTTTCCTCGTGAAAAGCCTGGGCCTCGTGGGGCGTACTCAGTGCATCCTGCAGGTAGTAAGCGTTCAACTGCATCATTGCATCAATTTTAGTTTAGGGGCATATTGTATAGACGTCGAAACGTCCGTACATTATTCTTGAGACCAATCATCCGATCCTCGCATAAGTCATGGTGCCTTTGCATATGAACTTTGAGCTGCCTGTGACCTCACCATCCACAGTGTCTTGATTTGCTTGACAGTTTGTTCGGCTGAACACGTGGGTACCAGGAGAGACTATTCCAAGGCAACACACCAATAGACTAAAAGCAAGCACGTGAGCGGCAGCTCCGGATCTTGTTGCGAAAATTAGCCCAAAGACATAGGGCATACGAAACAACTCTAGTGAAGGACGGTCCTCTTGGAAGACCCTCTTGGGGCCATGGGAGACTTCAACTCGTGACTCGCAGCATTGATAGCAAAACGGCTCCTATTCGGCATGACACCCCACATCTACCCGGATCCGGCATCCGTGTACTGCCCATCCCTCGGAAGCTGACCCCACCATGTCGGGCTCGATGACCTGACCGGTGTAAAACGTAGCCTATCGTATGACCTCGAAGCCGCGGACTCGGTAACGGAATGGTAGCGTGCGTTCCCGGGACCAAAGGCCTGGGCCGTTCCACGAGAGAATCAGACGATTTCGAGCCTGCCGCTGTGACTGGACGTTTTTGGCTTGCACAAAAAGAAAGTTGACAAGTGAGGGACTCAGGAAAGAAATTTTGCATTTGAACGGTCACTAGATCAAAACGACTTCTAGCTCAGCCTCAAATGGGGGGGAGTCCACCAACGCCATGAAATGGGAGCGAGCTTTAGGCCGTTCGGGAACTTTTGTACCATTAGCGTCTCAGAAGTGATAGGGGCTTGGCTAGAATTCTAGACTCCAGCCAGTCACTTGAACCAGCATGCCAAACCTGGCAATGTTTTGGTGTGGTCTTCGTGATGGTTGCAGATATTCGGCGTCGTTCAGCTAGCTGCATGTGAGCGAGAGTGAGATGCTGAGAACAATTTTCTGAGCTCAACGTGTAAATTAATTTTGTATTATTCGTACAGACGAAACCTTTGCAGTCGTCACAAGAGAGTAACAGATTGAGTGAAAATATTTCAACATGATAGTAACGCCGGCTCTTAGAAAAGACAGTCGAGAAAGATCTCATGAGAATCCTAATGTTCCCGTCACCTCGTAGTAGCACGAGTATACGGGCGTCAGGTCCTGCGTCACCTCCGGCTTGCGTACGATTTCAACACAAGACTTTTGACGACGGAGGGCCTTGACCTTGTCTGCACTCGTATCCCTTCGTGGAGGTTTCGTAGCCATGCTCTCGACGTACTCCTTCAGCTGGTCAGCCAACAGTACTGCTCTAGCCTTGCGCTCATACACGGTGACATCGTCGAAATCATTAGCCTCCTCTTCGTCGAGCTCCCCCAAGCCACGCCTGTGTGTCGCGAACCGTAGTGGTGTCTTGACTGCTTTCACTTTACGCACAAAGTCGCGACGGCGAAGGTGATATCTGGACGACCTGGCGCTCCAGAAGTCTTTCGACATCTGTCCCAGCTCCTCGGCACGAGCAGACGCCAGGCCTGCGGGCGTGACGTTCACGTTGCATTTCCAAGACCCCGGCGCTAGCTTCTTGTCGGAAGAGACCATGGACTTGACGAGGTTCCGCATGCGGGTTTCGAGGAGCGCCCCATTGCCGGGAATAGTGTGGTCGACCAAGCCCATCCTCCGAGCTTCAGCTGGTGATAGCGGTGTCATGTCACGCAGCAGCTTGGTCGCTCCGGCTGAGCCACAACGTCCGGTGTAGGACAGGGAATGATATTCCGAACCGTGCAGGCCGATCGCACGGTAGGCTGGGTTGAGAACGACCTCCGAGCCAGCAAGCACAATGTCGCATGCGGCAGCCATGGCAACGCCGCCCGCTGCACAATTGCCTCTGATGCCAGCAACGGTAAGAATGTTCCGTGATGGGAACTCGTGAAGGAGGTAGTGCACAACGTCATCAATGCGGTTGATATTGAGCCAAGACTCAAGCGCCGGGTCCGCAGCAGCCTCGATAACGTTTAATGCAATACCGTTGCTAAAGTATCCGTCACCCCCCATGAGCACAAGGGCGCTGAGTGGTCGTTCCACGACATGAGTGGATGCGATAAAGTCAAGGGCGTCAATCATGCGGGAGCACTGATCTGTACTCATGGCGCCGTTGTAGAAGTTGAAGTAGAGGAAAGCGACCCGCTTAGCATTGGTGAATGTCTGGAAGTCAACTGATATGTCCTGCTGGGTACCGTGTGAAGCTCGGGACCAATCGATCGTCGCCCTGGATATGCGATTTTCTGTGATGGCGTCGCTGTCAAGGATGCCCAACTCTCTCAGGCCTGAGACAGCAGGTACTTTTGGCCATAGCATCGTGTCGGTCTTCTTCTTCACATGACGAATGTGAGTGATCCAGATGGCCTTCTTGTCGCAAGTCGCAACGCAAACGGCGTCATCCCGGCAAGCTACAATTTTGCCAGGTTGAGTGTGGGCAGTGAGATCATTGCCTTCTTCGATGTTGCCGCCATAAACATAGAGGCCCGGACCAAATAACTTGGTAAGACAGCCTGGCTGAGAGTCCGAGCATCGAATCCTCCGGGATATTTCCCGAGCCGTGTGTGACTGAATGTTGAAGTCGCGTTGGGCCGCCTTGAGAAGTGGCCGATGACGTGTTACTCCGCCGAGGAAAGCTTTCTGCAGTGTGACAGAGGCGTCGCGGTAGGCAGGGTTTGCTCGGAGTAGCGGAGTGACATGATGCGGGGCGAACTTCTCAAATCCGGGCGACGGGGGTGGAGTGTATGGCGAAGCAGCTTGGACAGATGCCGTTTGTATTCTTTCAATGGCTGCAAGCGTGGCTGTAAGTGCAGCTCGTGTAACGGGACCACGGTAAAGGCTCGACTTCGTGACAGCTGGCGAGTCAATCTGCAAAGGGAACTGCTCAAAGGCCCAAACTGGCCCGGCATCGAACTCTTCCACAGCTTGAAGGACAGTGACACCCCAGTATGGTCGGCCAGACTCGCTCCAGGAGCCTTTTTGGAGGAGAGTATCGGGATCGGCCTCTGTCCCATCATCACCCATGAGCACCCAGTCCAAGGCACTTGGACCGGCGTCTCCAGGGGGACCGGGGTGAACGATCAGGGTGAGGAAGTTTTCGTAAATTTCTTTTGGAACACGGGCTGTGAGGAAAGGGCAGATAATGAGATGAGGTTTGGCAAGCTTGGCCGCCTCGATCATGACATCGTCTGAGAGGGCATATTCGATGGTGATTGTATGGGACTTTGACAGCGCCACATATAGACGCTGTGAAAGCGAGTTGTGCGCGGTACAAAAGAAGAGAATATGCATCGTAACGGTGTTGGACTGAGACAATAGCAGCACAGCAACTTGGAGAAGAGAAGTAACAGAGAGTGTGGGTTCCTTATTTACTTGCGAGGACGTGCGATCAAGTCGCATCATATATGCTGTTCATGATGGGGTGCGAGGGGTCTTCAGGAGGAGGGGTTCCTCCATCGGAGACTTCAGCTTGTGAGATGCACAAGTGGCTTCTGCCCACCACCCGTTCCTGACCGGCCATGTGCGACATGAAAGTTTAACGGTCGCCTCCTGGCGCTTGCCATAAAAAAACATGCCATGTTCAATGCACCCCGCTTGTCTTGCTGAGTGGTGGTCTTTGACTCCGATCCGCCTACCTCGAGTCCCGCGAAAGTGACCGTGGTATTGTTGTTGTTGTCATCCTAGCTTCGACTTGGACCCACGCCTTCACGCCAGACCGGACGAACCGGGCTCGGACCCAGGCGTGGTTTGGACGAACCATCCCAAGTGGCTGCTTTATCGGACGAGATGCTTCCTCTTGACTCAGGGGCGCGCGCTGAATTGGGCGATGACTGGTAGGCGCTAAGCTGAAGAGCAAAGGCTTTGCCTGACTAGCGCGTCCAGTCACCATCTCTAGTCAGCGACGCTCAACTGAACAAAGCTATGCAGTACAGTAGACAATCTGTTTCGACGCCATCGCAGAGCTTGGGGATCAGCAAACCCGAATCGAGTAACTCTTAGTCCACGGGGTCCGAGCATCTCTCGTGGTGTGGCTTTCACGGCATCCAGTCAATAAGAGGATGTGATCTTCTCCATACAGCCGAGCACGGCCCTCCTGAGGGTAATGTGAAGCTTGTGGTCCACGTTTCTCGGCCGAGTTTCCATAATCGAAGAAAGGTTGGAGGCGATTCCTAATCAGTCCGATGGTCTTTAAAGGGTCCTACAAATCAGATCGCGGCGACGTGATGCATGACTCTCCACATTCTCGATCGCGTGTTCGCCGCTTCAGTCTCTAGGAACAGAGTAGAACGGCACTAGTTTGATGTGACAGCGACGGCCGATGTGATGATACATTTGCTGATTGCCTTCGTACTAAACGAAGGCGAGTACGATGTTAGGGCGCTCTTGGCATACCTGCATTCGTTGTCGTTGAGAAGCGAGCCCAGGGTCCTGGCATCCGGATACTGCGAGTTCCAAAATGACCGATGCCACTTGGGGTAGGTGAACTACCTTATTAAGGTAAAGTATCTATGGATAACAAGCCGTCTAGAAATGTGATTGCGCCTTTGGACGAAGAGGTACTTGCTGTTCAGACCCCAAACGAAATGGCGATACTGTCGCCCTCGTCAGGGGTCACGGCAATCTCTAATAACTCATGAGCTCGATCAACAGTATCCGCGTCTATCGCGCCCTCATAGACCAAATCCTCTTCTGCAAAGTTAAGTCGTGACAAGGAAAGGATGTACCGTTGAGAGCCGCCGTGGGACATCGAGAGCTTTGAGAGGATGTTTGCGACGTTGGCCGTCTGCGGATCTGTTACCATGGTATGGAGAAGCAGAATGATTTGAGATACTAATAAGGAGACGCTACTTCGGCCGTCGTCCAAGTCGTTTACACCATCGCGGCGATCGTCCGGGGTAGTACCCACGGCCAAGTTGTTGTGTGAAGGGAGACCGCCACTGGAGGTATCCACTACAGGGTCCGAAAGGTCGTACAAAACATCGACAAGCTCGCCCAGAGCTGTGACTAACCGGGGTATGACACTGACGTGGCCCGCGACCTGTCGTGCTCCATACGGGGTACGGGTAAAGGCCATGAGTGTTCGTAAGACTGCGAATCTTACTGCGTGCTTCTGGCTTATAGATGACACTGCTCTAGGTAAGTCGACTAGGTTGAGAGAAACCTTGTCGATGATCATTCTAGCAGCTAGGTCGGCGTCTTTGCCTGGGATGATGGGGCCAAGGGAATCTGGCAGCGTAGAAGTGCACAGCATATCAAGCATGCCAATGATGTCGTCCAGCTGTTGTTTGGGGGTGAGAAGAATGAGAACTAGATCAAGAGTGATCAGCTGCCAAAATTCGGCTTGTCTCGTCTGCGCGCCGCCGTCTGCTTCGAGCATTGTCGTAGCGCAAGCTGCGGCAGAGGCGTTCAGCAAAGACAGGATGTACGTAGTATCGACGTGCTGCTGCAGGGTTTCTGTGGCTGCCCCTGCTGACACATCGCCATCCTGGCTCTTGAATCGAGCTTCCGCAACTAAATAAATAGACTGTTGCAGGGTAGGAACCAAGTCACTGACGATCTGCGGGACCACTGATATGGTCTGGAGCTGCAGAGTAAAGGAGAGGAGTGAGGCTAGGTCCCAAATTGGCCGCAAGAAGTTCTCTCTCAAACACTGGTTCCACATCTGGATGACAAGACGGGCAAAGTCTACCAGAAGTTGGACCGGATTCAGCGGAGTGCCCATGAGAGGCAAATGCTGGAAAATGAAGGACGCAAAAGACGTGGTCGGATCGGACGGGTATGAGTATCGTGATAATATGTCAAAAGTCGGTGGTTCCCCATGCAAGGAGCCATGGTCTAATATGACTTGGAGAAACTGCGACGCTGTTAGCCACAGATCCTTTGAGGATACGTGATGTAGAGGAACATTACCTCGAAAGGGAGAGTAGTAGGGGCAGGGCCTGGATACTGGAATGGAATGGCGGTGGCCCCTGTGTCATCAACCATGATTATGTCTTGGGCGTCTGTCTCCAGAGCCATGACGGGACTATCGACTGGCGGCCGTTTCCGTTTGCCTTTGGTGGGCGTCCTCTCCGACAATGGAATAGCAACAGGCCCGGGGTCCCGAGTTTTGCCTCTGTTCTTGGTCGGACTTGGAGCGATGTCCATATCGTCAAATCCGTCCGCAACGCCCCAGGTTTTGGCAGCCTTCTTAGGTGTGGTGGTTCCTGGCGCGGCGGACACGGGAGCATTCTCTCTTCGGCGAGGGCGGGTCGAAGCATCCTTCATGTCCCTTTGGAGGAATTGTAACTCTGTGGTGGCTTGCCTTTCAGCCGCAATGGCGGCTTCCACAGCCCTCTCTTGCCTGGCAGCTTGTTCGGCATTCTGTTTTTTGAGGCGGGAAACCTCGGCTGCGTGATCCTGTTCCGCCTTGGTTGAATTTGTTCGTATGATGGAGGCCTCGCCTCGTGCAGAGTTCAGCTCAGACTCGAGGGCCCTGAGCCGTTGCTGGAGCGCTGCAATGACATCGTTACCAGGTGCCGCGTGCAACTGCGACTGGGATTGCGGGGGATTGAAGCGAGCGGACGAAGGAGGTGCTGGTCGGACGAATTGGCTTGGTGGAGGTCGATACGGAGCTGTAGGGTGGGCAGGCTGGAAACGCTGTGAGGCTACAGAGGCGTTGTAGGTTGGCACGGGGGGAGGATATCGCGGCCGCGAGGAGAGGGTCGGAGGATTTGCATGGGCTGGTGGAGGATTCCATCTCTGTTGAGGTGGTAGAGGCGGGTGCCTGGCTGCAAGCGGCTGGGGCGGGTGCTGGTGTTGATGTTGCTGTTGTTGGGAGATGGTCTTGTCTACGGCGGGGCGAGTAACGGGAGGTAGAAGTTCGTTGGTGACTTCGGCATCGTCGAGGTCGTCATCTTCGAACTCTAGGTCATCGTAGATCTCGACTTGGGAAGGGTCATGGTGCGGAGGTAGAGTTTGAGACTGGGAGTCCTGTTTTCTTTGTGCTTGTGTGAATTCAATGGCGTTGTTCTCAAGCTCCTGAAGAGTGGTGTCGTTCAAATCATCAAAGTCGTCATCGTTGAATTCGTCCATGGTCGCTTTGGAACGTCAAATTGCTGATCATCATGGACCCATTGACGGCCGAACCTTACAGAGAGGTTGAGGTGGATGATTATGGAGTTGGGAATAGTGGCAGCCCACCATCAGGCACCATGGGCGTTTCCTTATCTTATCGGTGTTTGGAGGACTGTGAGACTCAACGCGTTGGAAGACGCGACCTCCAGGTTGAGGGAGGCGCGTGCTCAGCCACACCTAGGCACTTGCAGGAACAGAGTATCTCCGGATCACTAGCCACACAACCACCTCAAGTCCAATCATGTGACTGCGGCTGGTGAGCTCGGACGAATGCAGTGTCAAGCAGAAGACGGACGAACTTGGAAGCTCGCGCCTCACCCCCCAAAGCACCTAAACCAAAGCTGTTGGCCAGACTTGGCCAGGTCGTTGGTTGCCACAGGATGGCCTGTGATGACATCAGCTTGCGTCCACCCATTGATAGCTATCTCGGCTTGACCGGAGACGGCATAAGCTATACCGGCGGACTTTGTTGCCCAATCTCAAGCTCCACGTCAGCCACGAGCCTCGAGAAAAGCATTCAAAGATACTGTGCTTATCCGTCCGTAGCATATGGTGTATTGAGAGGAAGGCCCTTGGCTGACCAACTCAACAACTTTGGTGGGTTGGTAAGGTAGGATGATGCTCCTCCTTTCAGCGGAGCCCTGCAAAACATACGCGTAAGGAACTAAAGGAACCTTTCACCCGTTGCGTCTTGTGTGCATGGGGCTCCTTGGAGCTTGTGCTTTCGGAGGCGAAAGGTTCTTTCATGCATGGGGCCTTACACCTATCCGTGCCTGGCTTGAGGTAAAATAAAGCACGACTGTTCTGTTTCCGAAGAAACTAGCAGATAGATTTATTGGGGAAGAAAGAAATGCAGAGATCAACGGAGATGACTTGCAGTCCGGAGACCGAACCGACAGTGCAAAAAAGTGGTTTGGCCAATGAGGCATCCGGACTATCAGCATTTCAGCATTGGTGGGAGGTGTGGTGTTGCCGACCGGCTGGATTACCTAATCTCCGCTCGGGGGGGGCAACCTGGAATGGTGGCAATGAGGGCAGGCAATGCGAGCGGACTCCAATTCCCATCTCCAGGGGTGCTCTCCCCCCCCCCCCCCCCCGCCAAGAATGCGAGCCTGACGTAGCTCTTTTACGCTAATTTACACCATCATCATTCGCCCAGACCAGCTGCCCTGGCACCGTACCGTCTGTACGGATAATCTGTAACGTAGACTGTAGGTAGGTATCTAGATAGAACATCTGGGGAACTGGGATAACGATTAAGAGGAAAAATAACAACAGAAAATCTTTTGAGAATAGAAATCGTGAAAGTACAGGTAAAAGTGAGACAAATAATAGAATAAAAGTACTTAGGTACCTTAATTGGAGGAAGGAGCAACGCAGCGTAAGGTACCTACCTACCTAACAGCCCGAGTCCCGTGGACGTGGACACAGCCGAAGCAGCCCGCTTCAGGCGTGGGAAGGAGGTGGGTCCACTCGGGGATTCTGCGCCAGCTGTGCCTTCCCGCTTTCCGCCCTTCCCTTCTGCTCTGCTCAGCCTTTGGCCCTTTGCGTTCCCTCCCAGGTCTACGCTACCTTACCTTGCTCCGTACGGGTTCAACAAAAAATCCATCCACGCCGACAACTCCCATCCGCTTCTCCAACACGTCACCCACGACCACCTGCGATTCCGAGCTCAACCGTGCGCATTCACGCCTTGGGACTCGACTAGAATTTGCTCTTCCGACGTTTCTTGACAACTCGACGATAATCCGTTCCATCGCCTGTCCTTGCGACCCAACGGTCTAATTTGCGCCGACCCTCCGCTTCCACTCTTCCCATCGCCGCATCCGAACCACCCGCTTTTGCTTCGCGACGACTTATCACGACCTTTGACCTTTCTCCCACCAACTAGGCTTGATCAACCTCACCTAGTATCGCAGTTACCTACGAGGCCGACTCGTCGAAACCTCTTATCCTTTCGAGTATTGCGGAACCGTAAATAGAGACATGATGGCCCGCACACGGAGGGGCGTCAAGTTCCCTCACAAGGCCAATGGTCACGGCGAGGGGCGCCGCTCCAGCTTCAGCGATGTCAGTGAAGATGGTTCGCCCACCAAGCAAAGGTCTGGCGCAGCCCTGGAAAACATTGTAGAGGTAAGCTCTAGATTTACAGTATGCATCTGCACGGCCTCATTGCGATTGCCAGCGCCATCATCATCATCATGGTCATGACCATGACCGCGACCCCGTTCACATGGTATGGACAGAGCTAACCTTTTGCGCCTGCAACAGCAACCCCAATCACCCGAGGAGGAAAAGCGAGCCGCATACGAGAAGAAGAAGGCCAACTTCCTGACCCGTACCTTCTGGACCTTTGTCATGTTCGCTGGCTTCTTCACTGCTCTCTTCATGGGCCACATCTACATCATCTGCATCATGACTGCTATCCAGATCATCTCCTTCAAGGAGGTTATCGCCATCGCCAGCGTACCCAGCCGCGCCCGCCAGCTACGCTCCTCCAAGAGCCTCAACTGGTACTGGCTGGCAACCACCATGTACTTCCTCTACGGCGAGAGCGTCATCTACTATTTCAAGCACATCGTCTTGGTCGACAAGGTTCTGCTGCCTTTGGCAACCCACCACCGCTTCATTAGCTTCATACTGTACATCTTTGGTACGTCCTTTCTCGAAACACTCCAGAAGATACCCTGTCTTTCGAGCACGCGCTGACTTTTGACCTCGCTAGGCTTCGTCTTCTTCGTCACCTCTCTCCAGAATGGTCACTACAAGTTTCAATTCACCCAGTTCGCATGGACTCACATGGCTCTGTACCTCATTGTCGTCCAGGCTCACTTCATCATGAACAATGTTTTCGAGGGCATGATCTGGTTTTTCCTCCCAGCTGCCATGGTTATCACCAACGATATCTGGGCCTACCTTTGCGGCATTACCTTTGGCCGCACGCAACTCATCGCCCTCTCCCCCAAGAAGACTGTCGAGGGGTTTGTCGGCGCTTGGGCCTTCACCATCTTGTTTGGCATGCTTCTGACCAACGTCTTGATGCGCTCCGACTTCTTCTTGTGCCCGGTCAACGTGAGTAACCTACGCTACTCCTAGATAAACGCTGTTAATATTCTAACAACAATCCAGGATCTCGGCGCGAACATCTTTACTGGTCTTGAGTGTACCCGGAACCCCGTCTTCATCCCCAAGACGTACAGCCTGCCTCCTCTGTTCTTCCTGCCACCCAACATGCACCAGACCTTCTCCTTCACTGTGGCTCCAATGCAGCTGCACACTTTGGTATTGGCCACCTTTGCCTCTCTCATCGCACCTTTTGGCGGGTTCTTCGCTTCTGGACTCAAGCGCACTTTCAAGATAAAGGACTTTGGCGACTCCATTCCGGGACACGGCGGCATGACGGATCGCATGGATTGCCAGTTCATCATGGGCTTCTTCACCTACATGTATTACCATTCCTTTATTGCTCTTCACAAGGTCAATCTCGGCAGCGTCATGGAGATGGCCGTCACTGGCTTGACTGTCGAGGAGCAGCTCGAATTGGTGAGAGGCATGGGTCGCTATCTTAGCAACCAAGGTGTTTGGGGAGATGAGGTATGTCCTATTGAATGCTGCTTGATCACGTATCGCGTGTGCTGACTCTCATCAGATTATCCAGTGTCTGGACAAGGCGTTGCAGGCCAAGCGGTAGATGTATCGACGTGGCATATCGACAACTGCTGAATACGAGCAAAATACTGCTATTTAATGACGAACTAATGCGACATCCGGCACATGTGCTAAGCAGAGCAAGGAATAACCTCCCGCTCCATTCTCCAGGAAAGCAAAGGAGACGGGCTCGGAGCCGGACGGTCGAGAGCTGCGCGCGGGTAAATAAAAGCATTTGCGTAACGACGACGACAACAACGACGGTCGCTGTACAAGAGAGTTTTTTTGGTTTATGACGGGCGGATGGAATTTGCATGGACTAGTTGTAACATACCCTGTCGCGACGTTTTTCTTCCAACATACCACGTCTCACTCTTCAACCTCTGAGCCAAGCTTGACCAGGCGTGAATCCCGAAGCCGCGATGCCATGAATGAGTGACAGCCTGGCCCGAACTCGCAGTGCCCGTGGAGATGCCTCTCTCTTATCGGCGATTGAGCCGCCCGTTGCGGAGGCGGGGCCCCTTTCCAACCCCAGTATTCCTTGTCCGGCCATCCGAAGTTTGGACCGGGCCGGTCGGGTTTCCCGGTTTCCGGTATCCGGTCCTAACTTTGTGTGAGCGATCCCGGTCATGCCTTATCAAGACCCGCAACCCCGCTCCGGCCAAACACTGGGTAACATCTTCCGATGGACATTTCTGTCTTCCATTCGTAAGTGGCGTATTGCCTATCAATCGGCGGCCATCATTATTGCAGAGCTTCCCCAGATCAACTTTATCTGGAATACACCTGAACTCACAAATCCTCATTGAACCTAGCTTTCGCTTCTTCCATCTCGAAACAGATACGTTCAGAAACCACGGCCGGAGAGACGCTGTGCTCACTTTTCTCATTGAGACCGTTACCCTTTAGACTCCGTAAACCGGCGCACCGATCACAAGACCCACCATGGCTCCGTCTGCCGTTGTTAGCGATACCGAGTCCATCGAGGCCCGCACCGCCGCCATCGTCCCCAAGGAGGTATCGCACACCAAGCACGGCCATGAGCTCGCCAACAAGACGCCTTTGCAGGCCATGTCCCACGGCGATGTCGCTCTCGCCGGTATCCCCAAGTTCCCCGACTTCGCCTCCCAGCGCCAATGGCAACTCGAACACATGGCCGCCGCTTTCCGCCACTGGTACCGTGAAGACTACATCGAAGGCATGAGCGGCCACATCTCCGTCAGAGACCCCGAGCACCACGACGCCTTCTGGACGAACCCTCTCGGCAAGCACTTTGGTCTGCTCAAGGCCAGCGACATGATCCTCGTCAACCTCGACGGCGAGGTTATCGGCGGCAACCGCAGCAAGCCCCCCAACACGGCTGGCTTTTTGATTCACGCTGCCGTGCACAAGGCTCGCCCCGACGTTCACGCCGTGTGCCACAACCACAGCATCCACGGCAAGGCCTGGTCGGTCTTTGGACGTAGGCTGGAGATGCTGACCCAGGACTCCTGCAAGTTCCTTGGCGAAGCTCACAGCGTCTACAACAGCTACGGCGGTGTCGTTCTGGGTCCTGAGGAGGGTGAGCTGATCGCGCAGGCATTGGGCCCCAAGGGCAAGGGCTGCATTCTGAGAAACCACGGTCTGCTGACGGTTGGACGTACCGTTGATGAGGCTGCCTTTTTGTACACCTCCATGGAGCGAAGCTGTCGCGTGCAGCTCCTGGCCGAGGCTGCCGGCGCCAATGGGTTGGCAAAGGTTCCCATTACGGATGAGGAGGCGCAATTCAACTTTGACGTTGAGAGTGACCCGGAGATTTGCTACTGCGAATTCCAAGTCTACTACGACCTGGAGGATGAGTTGACAAACGGCGCCTTCAAGAACTAAGGCTGCCATATTGACTGCAATCAACACATTGTTCTTCCTTCCCTCTATAGATTCCCTCATCATACACCAGCGTTCCAATTGAATCAATATCAAAACCCTTGTTCACCATTCGGCTGCTTGTGAAAGTTCATGATGCAAGGAGCGATGTCAGGAGTTACTCGGCATGGCCCAGCAAAGATGCAAGTCTCATGTTGCGAACTGTACGAAACTCGCTGAGATCGATATTTTCCATCAGAAACGAATTATTTCATTGATACCAGGCGCAACTCTTCAGTGATACAATCTATTAATCTACTACACCTCGCTATCCAGGAGGTCTACTATCCATAACGAATCCTCTAAATATTGACAAGACATTGGCCATGACCAACTGCCACCCTATTACTTCTTCTTCTTCATCATAAGCTTTTTGAAAGGGTTCTTCCCCTTGAACCTAAGCCAAGTCCCGACATAGACTACGACGTAATTAAAGACGATAAACCCGCAGAAGATGCCAAAGTCACGCCAGATATTGCTGTAGTAAACGCTGAAGCCTGCGCCGAACTCATCACCCGTCGCATACTGGCAGAACTCGCAGATGCCCCCATCTCCAGTCCGAACGTATCCACCAGCCTGCTGGATATAAGGCGCGGTGTAGTCTTCGCACGACTGGTTGGGAGGAGGCTGATATCTTGCAAACTCGCCAGACTCGCACTGAACAGGTTGATCATGGATGGCGACTCCGAGGAAGGCTTCCAATAGGTAGTGGAAAGGGGTGAGCCAGTACATCCAAGCCCTCCAAAACGTAGGAAGTTGAGCAGCTGGTACAACCACACCGCAGAAACTGACGACGAAGAGGAAGAAGATGGGAACCAAGAGAGATGCGAGAAGCTCGTTGGGAGCGAACGCGGCTATGCCCTGGCCAAAGCTCACGTAGTATAGCTCGAAGAGAATGACCAAGAGGAATGCAAAGCCGGAGTTGAAGGCGGGAAGACGCCATCCAAACACACCCCACCACCAACAGTTGAAGTAGATGCCTCCGGCGACAATAGCATAGGGAATCTCGACGAGAACTGCCGCTGTCGTCCAAGCAAACCAACTGTAAATCTTCGCGTTGTTCTCGCGCGACTGGAATATTTGGCGGGACTGCAGAAAGACTGGCTGCAATTGCTGGATGAGCGGCGGACTGATTGTCAGAGTCATGAAGATTGAGAATAGCCGATTCTGGTAGTCGACGGACGCATAACCAATCTTGTAGAAAGTGAAGCAGTTGAAGAGGCCTGTAAGGATGTGTAACATGAACTTTCCGACAATATAGTTGGGCGTGCGCCAGTAGGCAGTGAACGAACGCTTGACTACCGCCACCGTCTGAGTCGTCAATGGCATGGCATATTCGCGGTCGTCCTTGAGGCTCTTTGAGGGCTCCACATCCTTCCTCCTTGCCAGCATCTCATCAACCTCTCTGGATCTCTCGTCCTTGTGCTTGGACTGCGCCCAGACATCACCCCAGTCCTTCCCTTTGTAGTTCGGGTCACCAGCACCGATTGCCTCCAGCATGTACTCGGCTGGATTGCTGCTTGGAGGACACTTGTGCGCGCCGTTTGACTCAAAATATTGAATCAGCTCTTGGCTGTCGCGTCCGAGTGGCCCATGATATGCAACTCGGCCTCCAGCCTTGAGAAGTAAAAGTTCATCGAATTCCTCGAATAACACAGCTGACGGCTGGTGAATTGTGCACAACACGGCCTGGCCAGCGTCTGCCAATTTGCGCAAAAACCTGACGATATTGAATGCAGCGCCGGAATCTAAACCAGACGTGGGCTCGTCCAAAAACATGAGGAGCTCAGGCTTCGATGCCAGCTCCACTCCAATGGTGAGCCTCTTTCGCTGTTCCGCATTCAGGCCTTCGCCGACTTTGCCGATCGTTGCTCCGGCGATATCACGCATCTCGAGAAGATCAATGATGGTTTCGCAGTAATCAAATTTCTCCTTCTTGGAGACCTCTCGGGGCTGCCGCAACAGCGCGGAGAACTGGAGAGCTTCTCGAACCGTCGCGGAAGGTTCGTGCACATCCATCTGCTCTGCATAGCCAGTTGCTCTCTGGAAGGACTTGGGCAATGGCCGAGCGTCGACCAAGAATTCACCAGTGATTTTGCCAAATGTGAGGCGCTGAGCCAGGGCGTTTAGCAAAGTCGTCTTGCCAGCACCTATGAGGCATTAGCAATTGCAAGTGAGCAATCTTTGGACTAGATCAATACTTACCGGAGGCACCCATAAGTGCAGTGAGTTTTCCAGGCCGGACGTATCCTTGGACATCATCCAGGAGCGTGCGCTCTCCCTTCTCGAAAGGTATGATGTACTTGACGTTGCGGAATGTGAAGACCGTCTCATTCCGAGCCACTTGTTTCATTGTCTCCTCGTCGCTCCTCTCCTTTTTCGCAGTGTCGGCTGTCATTGTTTGCGTACTGTTGTTGGCTTCGCCAGATTCTTCATCATCCTTCTTGCCACGGCCGCCAGCGGCTATGCTGTCCTCCACCTTCTTGGGGACTTGTCCACGCTTGAAGACGGTGATAGCGCCACCACCAGTGTTCGGCTTCATGTGCTCCATGCCCAAGGCTGTGAGGGCTACAAAAACGAAGAAAAAAGCCCATAGGAAACCGAAGTTTCTCCATAAGTGAGAACGAGAATATGTGAAGGATGCTTCGATGTAACTAGAGCCGGGCACGATTGTCTGGCCAGGCGGGCTTCCAGCAAGCGCACAGCCTTGGTATGCCGGCGAGGCGTTCGGCCCTTGAGGAACGAGGTAAGGCGGTACACATTGGAGCTCTCGGTCGTAAAACTCATTAGACATGAGACACTCGAAGCCGTATTGGATCCAGTTTATCCACCGCAGCCATCCAAACCAGGGACGCATCGAAGTTGGAGGGATAAGGTAGCCTGTATAGACGATAACGATCTGGACAGATACTCCGGTGAATCTTGTAGCATCGTCCAAGGTCTTGCACCAAGCTGAAATGGCACGGAAGAAAGCGTAGGTG
This sequence comes from Colletotrichum tamarilloi, assembly GCF_030869305.1. Classification (NCBI taxonomy): domain Eukaryota; kingdom Fungi; phylum Ascomycota; class Sordariomycetes; order Glomerellales; family Glomerellaceae; genus Colletotrichum; species Colletotrichum tamarilloi. Next base: position 154,787 of record NW_026849463.1, read on the forward strand.
ACCATGGTGACCAACCAGAGAATAAGCGTGGCGATGAAGAACTGTGACGCAGTTCTCGCAAGATTGGACATCCAATAGATGATGATGTTGAAAAGAATAACCTGAATGAATACAAGTGGCACATCCACCACGGTTTGGGCAATGGCGAAAGCTGCTGGGCGGTAGAAAGAGAAGGATTTATGCTTGAGCAGAATGGGCTTAGACTCAAACGCACTCGTCTGTTCCGCCAGTGCGAGCAACGCGTTGAAAAGAAGCAGGAAAAACAAGGTTCCTCCACGGGGGAATGCTCCAGCAGCGGTATTCGGGAGGTTGTAGAACAGACTGCCCACGATGAGACCTTGGAACACCAACCCGCCCCATTTGCCAAAAAGGGACGCTCGATCCCCAGCCATGACCATGAACTGGCGCTTGGTGCAGTAAATGACCTGCTTGTGGAAGGGTATCTCGTAGTTCTTGGTCTCGGTTTTCTTTGATTCGTTCTGGCGGCGGTCTTCAACCTGCTGATGAAGCTGAGACTCAAACTCTTCCACATCCTGGATGTTCCTCCTGTAGGCCTCGCTATTCTTGTATGCCCAATCAAATTCCTCAGGGGTTCTTGGAATTCGGGACTCGTAGCCCTCTCGAATGTGGCGCTCGTGCTCGTCGGTTACCGAAGTTAGGAAGTCTGCAGTCGTCCATCGGTCTGGACAGTTGAAGCCGAGGTCGATGAAGTACTGCTTTGCGGATTCGGAGGGTCCAAAATAAAGACACTTCCCCTTGTCGATGAGAAGTACCTTATCAACAAGGTCATAAAGAGACTCGCCGGCTTGGTAAAGCGACACGGCGGTCGATGTCTCTGCCATGTTTGTCATGGCGCGAATCGATCGGACGTACTCCACGGCTGTACTGGCATCGAGGCCTTTGCTTGAGTTGTCCCAACCTTGAACGGATGCACGAGTAATCATAGCCTCTGCAATGCTCACACGCTTTCTTTCACCGCCCGACACACCTCTGACATACTCGTTTCCAACCTTCGTGCCCAGGGTATGCTCGATCCAGAAGAGCTTCGTGGCAACTCGCATGAACTCCTCGATGTAATCCTTCCTACTCTCACCATCAAGTCTTGATTCCTTGCCAGGGGTTCTCGTCTCTAGTGCAAAGTTGAGGGTTCTCTTGACAGTCAGGGTTGGGTAGTGGAGATCGTCTTCTGGGTTGTAGATGATTTCTCCGCGAAAACTCTTGCTCATCTCCTCAGCACGGGCGCCTCCATAAGTGACTTCGCCTTCAACGGCCTGGAACCCTGCCCTTTGATTGCAGAAGGCCTTGAGGAAAGTACTACATCCTGAGCCTGGACGTCCAAGAACAAGAAGAAGCTCTCCAGGGCGTACGCAACCGTCAAAGTGACTGATCAGCTCCCGGACCGGAGGCTTTGCGAATGCAGCCTTGGGCCCTCGAGTGAAAAGCATTTTGATCTTGCGGGGAAATCCGAGAAAGATGTCTCCAATCGTGGGCTGTAAACTGGCCCCGAGACCAACGCCTTTGACCGTGAGATCACGGAAAACAACTCCACTGTGCCGCGTTTTCTCCTCCTCGCTCTGTTCTTGTCGAGCTCGACCATATATCCGAGACATAAGACGTTCAACCTCTTGCTGCTCCTCTTCCTGTTCAGCATCTGACTGGTGCGTGGCATTGGTTCGACGGCGAGACAGTACTCGAAAAAGGTCATCTTCGGTCAAATTGCTTCCTTGCCTGCGCGCCTCTGGTCGTTTGGTATTGCTGACATGGGTCTTGAGGGGCGCAAAGTGAGTGCTGTCCGTCGGCGATAGAGCATTTGCGGAGGGAGAGGATGCCGCCGATTCATTGTCGATGGGGGCATTCTTTTCCGACAAATCTTCTGCTCGCGAAGCTCTGCGGCTACTCGAGACCGCAACACCGTTGCCAGAAAGCGTGACAGTAGAAGAAGACGTGTCGTCGCGGATACGCGATGTCGTGGCAAAGTAACTCGTGGTGTTCCGGGTAATCTGGCTTGATTGTGTGCTTGTGGCATTGTGAGCGTTGTGCTGGCCGTGACTAGACAATGTCATCGGCGTAGGCCGCCCGCTGGTCGGAGCAAGACTAGGCGTCTCTGGGAAGCCGCCTGGGACGTCGGTGTCCCGAGGCGTAGGTTTCTCATCCATTATGGCTTTCAATGTTTTCCCAAAAGCAGATTGGAGTTGATACACCACTATGGTTTCCTGCAACGTGGTGATGGCGATCAAGCAACTGCAGTGCACATCACGGATGCAGAAGGCCCAGCGAAGAGCACGTTGTTGACGGGAACCCGTAAGTAAATAATATTGTCTCAGTGAGTCGATGGATTGTTGCTTTTCGTTGAAACCACATGCCAACAAAACGCCAGTCAACACTAGGCCGGTTCCAGAATATCGACTACATCTTCAGGGGGTAGACGCGAGCAACAAAATCCGATTCCAACTGTAGTGAACTAACGGCGTCGGTCATCTGTTTCCGCCGACCGTTGATTCAGTTGAGATCTATGACGACGTATAACCAAGTACTCGCAGACCACGTCGGTCGCGTCAGCGCGACACTGGTGTTAGATATCGGCCAAGTGGAGACCACTAGATCTTTTCTTCTCCAAGCAAGGAGCCTCATCTGGTAAGCTTAAGCTATGCTTTCGTCATAGATCCACGAAGCCGCGCGATGGCGCTGACACGCTATGGAAAAAGATGCATCCCAATCGGCGATTAGGCCATTTCTTGACCGAGAAGTCAATCCCACCGGCCAGAATTCCCTTAATACGGACATTTTCGACCCCCGAGTGCGAGAGGACACCAGATTGCAATGTCTTGCGCTCATGTTCATTGCTGCTGGAATCATTGAGACAAGTCAATCTTGGCATCTGGACTAAAATTGGCTAGATTGCTCGGGCCCATGAGTAAAAATGCCGGGCGGGTTTGGCCGTGTTTCTTTGTGATCTGATTGGTCCACGGTTGACTCCGCTGCTCAGTGTCCTCGAAATGGGACTTGAGCTTCGTCTTCGCGTTCAGTCTTTTGCCAAGTGAACTCAGGCAATCGCACTTTGGGTGAAATTTGTCATTTAAATAAGAAGCTACGTTACTACTTTTTAGAACGCAGAATCAGTCTGAGAACCATCTTGAGAAGCTTTGGGTCATTTATACAAAGCCTCTTCTTGACTGAGATTGATTTGAGAATTTCGCATCAATCTTCCGTTAGTCGTTCACTTCCAGGGATGCCCCGCATTCGCGATAGAAGAAGGCAATTAAAAGGCGGTTGGGCTTATTGGCTGCTTGGCATCTAGATCTTCAAGCTCATGAGTACCGTACATCAAGCAGGTTGTCAACTAAGTGCTTGACCATATATCTCGAAACCAGTGATGACCATGCCCATGTCTTCTCCTCCAGTCTGCACCTTTCAGCTCGCTATTCATGATTTACGCCTCCAAAGGAATCATGTTTGCAACGAATCAGGTCGATGACTCTGGCGATATACACACCGAGCATACTGGAGCCGTGAAGCTTGAAGTATTGTTTCGAGAGATCCAGACGCAACATACCAGGTTAGGTGTAAATCACAAAGTTGCACGGGGCTAGGAAAAGAGCTTGATATTGGTATCATGATATGGGAATATCATGATTAAAAAACAAAATGTTTCTATTGGCGAAAACGACATGGATATTGCTCTAAATTCTAATGCTTTTCTACCCAGAAAATGCAAATCAAAGTAACGATTCTAGTACTACTTCGAGTTTGAAGCCAAATGCGTCAAAGCCCATTCGCGCTGTGCGTCAATGTACTCTTGGCTAAATGTGTAATCGTTGTACCCAATCTCCGATCCCCTGATGTAGAACGAGAATCGATGGTACTTTGTGAGTGGAACGCCGTGCTTGAAACGCCAGACAAGGTCGGGGTTTGCAATAAAGCTTCTTCCAAATGCAACGATGACATCCCACTTTGCGTAGTGCCCATCAAGTGCCTGGGCAGCGCTTTCGGGACTATAACCACCAGCCACAACAACGGGGGACAAGTTATCCCAGATATCGAGGATAAAGTCGAGTGTCTGTTGAGCAATCTTGGGATCGTGCGTAGTGTTCAAAAGCTTGGCCGGGTCGCCTCGAGCCTCAACAAGCGACAAATAGGCGAAGGGAACGTTCATCTTCTTCAGTTCCTTGACAATATATGTATACTGTCCGTGGATATCAGACGACTCTGCCCCTTGGAACGATGCATACGGAGAGAGTCGAAGCGCCACTTTTTCAGCGCCGATGACCTCAACCACTGCCTTGATGACTTCAAGAAGAAGCCGAGCCCGGTTTTCAATAGAGCCTCCCCATTTGTCTGTACGCTTGTTGACGGAGTCTGAGAGGAACTGGTCCAGTAGGTAACCGTGGGCTCCATGAATTTCAACACCATCGCCGCCTGCAGCAACAACTCTCTTGGCGGTGTCCGCAAAGTCTTGGATTACTTGTAGAATCTCTTCTTCAGTCATTTCCTCAGGAACAGCTGCGCCAGGCTCCATTGGCACAGCACTCGAGGAACGGAACTTGTAGCCGCGCTGCTTCTGGTAGTCGGGGTCTGCAGCTCGTCCTTGAGCCCAGATTTGCTGAAACCAGACACCTTTCTTCTCGTGAACTGCAGCAATGACCTTTTCCCAAGCAGCAACTTGCTCGTCTGTGACAAAGGCTGGGCCGTGCGGTACTCCAGTTTCTGGCATTGAAGTGCCAGTGGCCTCTGAGATAATCAAAGTGCCCGGAGTTGAGGCTCTGTCACTGTAGTATCGAGGAACAAAAGGTTTCGCCACGTGGTTTGCATCGTTTCGGTATCGGGTCAACGGTGCCAGAGCAATCCGATGCTCAAGCTGTGTATTGCCAAGCTTCAAAGGCTTGAAGAGCTTGCTTTCCGTAATGTTAGGCGATGCCATGTTGAGTTGATGATTTATGATGCTGTGTGATTGACGATGCTGGTATGTCGACTTGAAGCGGGATATGTTGACGGATAACGAGGAGAATCTATGCAAGTCGCTGTTGAAAAACAAAAAAACCAGTGCGAGTTGTCTCTATTTCACCAAGTCAGTCTGAGGTTTCTTTCGTCATTAAATACTATCTGCTATTCTAGTTGTTTCCTTGTTTTTGAGAAGGCCCACACATCAATCGGCGAGTCAGCCGGAGGACTGATTCGTGATGTTGTGGGCAACTCCGCAACTCCGGCTTGGCGCCTTACAAAGCGTGCAGCAGCTCCGTGATTCCGGGACAACCCGATCTCCCGTGCCGCTGATAATGACACATTTAAGTGGTTCTTCCTAATTTGTCATCCCGCTCTTAGTCATCGGAGATAGCCCTTTTCATCGGAGACCAAGAATGGCGTCAGTTCCGCATTTATGGGTAGCAACGTGGCTTTCGTGCACCAAAAGCAGGACGAGTTGGCTTGTTACTTGCTTTCACTCTTCGAATTTCTTCCCAACAGTCCACCGCCTTCTGAGCTTAATATTTTGCTGCCATGACTAAAGAACGTGAGGTCGTTCAACCTAGCAATCAATCTGAAATCACCTCGAAAAAAGACTTGCTCCGGCTGTTGAGGCTGCGCTGCACAGGCTCTGAATGATCATATGAGTTTGTCGGTCACATCTCTTTATGCATGATATTTGAATTTCACGTCCTTTCATGCGTCCGTCTTGAAAGGGTTGACAACATCAACAAGCTACACAGAGGCCTCAGTTAAGAAAGTGCTCGGAAAACGATTCCATCACCAAGAAAATTTATAATCCTGTCAATCTATCCAATCCATTGAATCATACCCATAAGCATATCTTCTCTCTACACCAGGAGTTCTCATATCATCTTGAAATACCATGTTTCAAGCGCTGTCGAAAGCCTCAACGGCAGCTTGAGCAGTGGATGTAGCACTGGCTGGGTTCTGGCCTGTCACTAGGCGACCATCAACTACATGAAAGTCGTCCCAGATACCAGGGGCACGCACATCTGTTTTCAATGTTAGATCCGAAGAACTCACACACCAAGCAATGGTTGGGCCATGGATGGAGGAAAGAGTGAAAAGCTCACATGTCGCCCCGAGTCGAATTGCCGTTTCCTCCACCATCTCAGCACCCCAGCTTCTGAGTTCATCCATGATCCCCATGGAGGACTCGGCTTCCGTAGTAAAGCCGGTGATTCTCTTGTTCTTGATCAAGGGCTCATTGGTGCTATGGTCGATCAGATTGGCGAAAAGTGCTGGTCCGTGGCAGACAGAAGAGACCACCCCTCCATTCGCCCAGACTTGCGCTGCGATTCGCTGAAGAGAAGAGGCCGTGGGATAATCGATGAGGGCGGCATGGCCGGCAGACGCGTAGAAAAGCCCGTATGCGTTACCATCGAGGTCAGCGGCTTTTGTCATGTTGTCGAGCTTTATGCGGAAATCGCTCTTGGCATTATTCCAAATGTCCAAGTCTTTGCCGTTGAGGAAATCTGGCTGTGTCGAAAGCCAGTCAGGGGTATATGTACCAGTCTCGGAAGCGAGATCAACCTCAAAACCAGCTGCCCTTAAAACGCTGTAAGGATGCAGCGCTTCGCTGATGAAGAGGCCGGTGGTCTCCTTCCCCTCGAATAGGGTGCCATGAGCAGAAGTTATGCTGATCAGAGCTCGGCGCGGCAAAGACATAGTGGCTTTTGGAACAAAGTGCCTTGCTAGACGAAGAGTGACAATAGGGTAGCTTGATTATTGAGATCTGACTGTAAGTATCAAGTTGCGAAAGAAGTCTGATTTGGGATAATTCAAAAAGTAGAGTTGGTGAATCGAACGGACGTATTTATACCAAGTTCGCGCTATTGTCTGTAAAGGATCGAGGCTCGCTTAGTCGTTCGCAAAAGGAGTTCTTTCGATTGGATCGTTGGTTCGCAGTGTAGGAGCAACTCCTAGTGGTTAGGAAAGGACCAGAGTAAGCAGAGGCAGGACATGCTCCGATTGGTGGAATGCATCATGAATGCTTACGATTACTGTTTTGCAATTCATTGATTCACTATTCACGCGATCAGCTCGAAAACAAACGACACCTCTCACTATTGCTTGCTCGAAGCAATTGCATTAACGATCACGTTGCTGGCTGTTTATACGTGTGTCAAAGTATTGGAACATACCCAATATTATTATCTCTGTCAAAAGACAGAGGACTCGCCAAATGTGCTAATATCGCCGACACCCAGCATGTCGATATTGGCCCAGAAATCTACGCCAACCGCCATTTCCGTGAAATCGAAGTCCAGAAATTGAGTCAAAAGCTCAGGGGAGGTTGATGTATAGACCGATTCAGAAGCAAAGCCATTAGCTACCTCCACTTCCTGGTCGATACCCAGCGTAGATAATGCAGCTGGCTCCTTCTGACCATGGTCCTGGGAAGAAGTCGATATCAAGCCATCGATCTTCGTACACAGCATTCGGACAACAGTTTCAGCATTCTTTGCCAGCTCGAAACTCTGGCCAAATGTACCAAAAGCTGACAAGGATGAATCCATGGCACTTCTTGCGGCTACGACTGCAGAATGACGCGGATTGGCCAAGATAAATCCTGCTAATGTGATGGCAGAATTCCATTGCCACTGGAACGCTTCATGCCATCCATCGAGTATAGCCGTGGACGAAAGCGCTTGCTGAGTAATCTTCGATAGCTCTATCGCATGGTTGATACTTTCTATTGCGAGCGTCTCAAGACGACTTCCGGGCGCCGGAACTTTTTTGAATGAAATGAAGGGTCGGTAAAGGTTGACAGACATGTGGTGATATTCCATTTCCAGGAGAAGGCGTTGTCTTTGGAGCCAGAGTGGGGCATACTGCTCAATAACGAGAGCCGAGCCGTCGGTTGAGAGAATGCGGCCATTGTTTACTCGGCTGTTTTTGAGCGCACCAGGCAAGTTTTGCACCCATCTCTCTATCATGACGGTATGAGCTTCTAGACTTTCGGCTACCTTGGCCAAGGATGTGGGATCATCCCATATAGTCTTGTGTTGTCCAAGCCCAACGTCGTGACTGTATAATGTAGTATGAGCATCTCTCATTGTTTTGAATAATTTGAGGTGATGAAGACTAAAGCTCAGCCAGGTAGCGTCCCCTGAAATTGGAGCGAATGTAGATCCTGATAACATGGAAGCGCCAAGCTGATCATCTGGGAAAGGCGGCATGGAAAATGAACCATGTAGTAAGAAGGGGCGTCCCAGCTTCATCCCGACTTTGCTGTCCAAGACATAGACAGCCCACCAAAGTCGACGTCTTACTTGACGTTCTTTCTCAGGTGTATCAAGTGGAGGATCGATATGCAGACCCAGCATATAGGCTATGCGTACAGCTTGACCACAAATGCTATCTGCCATATTATGGAACGACGCACCACAGACATAGACAGCTGAAAGGAGATGGCACTGTAGCGTGGAGATAGAAGGGCTTTCCATTTCCCCGGCTAGTAAAGTCTGTGCTCTTCGGTAGTGCCACCGGCCGGCAGTTGTAGCATCGTTTCCTTCGACGATGTTTCCTTGATGGCTAGACGGCAGACTTGAGGCCATGTACTGCATGCACATGGCAACAACAATGTCGACCAGCGCTGAAGGCTTGCGAGTATAGCCAGAGGGCACATCCAGATAGAGGGCTTGATACTCTTTTTTGAACTCGGCCTCGTCAATAATGGCGTACAAAGAGGTGTGGTATGATTGCCAAAATAGATTGACGAAGTACTCTTCTTGAATTGGATTCAGATAGACCCCGGGTTTATTGCCGTTAAAAAGTGGCCTCAGCAAATGAGATGCGTCTTCTGACGTAGTCCTTTCCTGGGCGGGCACGGCGCTACCGCTCGTTGATCGGAGAAGCATGTGGTCTGGCTGAGCATGTTCTACATCGGTACTGAGGAACACGCCAAGGCGATGGATGAAAAAGTAAAGAGACGAAGGTCCAAACCATGCGACATGAGGTGATCGTGCGGGTCGGAGCAGAGCACCATCCCAAGGCTTATTTCTTGGCGTGACAAAGTGGCCTTCGATGTTACTGGCTGCCGTTGCTTCCACGTTGGCGACTACTTGTTGCGAATGTACAGAAAATGAAGTTCCAGGATTGGTATGCGCCCCTCGGTGTCGCTGAAGCTCTCGTTCGAGGTCCAAAACTTTCAGCCTTAGTCGGTCTATCTCTTCATGGGCCTGAGAGAGAGTCGAAGTTCGGGTTGCTTCCGTATTGCTGCACTGCTGGCCCCGACCCCTGCAGTTGGCACAAGGAGACGCATCGTCGCATTTGATGCGACGCAAACGACAGGCATCGCACGCTCTGCCGACCTGCCTTCTTTTTGGCCGGATCCCACTCCGTGACCGGTTCTCCACAGGTTGTGCGAGAGGGGCAGAATTAGCCATGAGTCAGGAGGCTCTACACAGGCCAGGGTGACCGGAGGTTGCGCTCAGGCGGCGATGAAGTGCATGGGTAGAGTGACCTCTTGAGTACGGAGTAAATGAGGTTTCAATCCTCCTACACGCAGTCACCCGAGGTAGGGCACCGTGGTTTGAGAGAGCGGATTGGATATGAAGTTGTCTACGATTCGAAATGGGCTGTGCTGAGGCCAGGCGGAGGTTGGAATAGTAAGCACGCGACAGGCAACAGCGACGGCACGTGCTGGACGACCCACATGAGACACCAGCTGGATCGCACGCATCGTAGACTGCCTATCCGAAGAGCCTTCGAGCGTACGGAGTCCCTACATGGTCTGTTGACCAACACCCATAGCAATAACAAGATGATCTGGTGGCAGTTCGTACAATACAATGCTTGATGGTCTGTCCACCATAGCAAATTTGACCTCTGGCTGCCCGTACGAGTCGTTTGGAGTGATGGTTGAGCTGATGGCCCTTGCGCTCATCGCGAGGTCTTGGTCCCAAGAGCCCCCCCAAACCGTAAGATACCTTACCCTGTAACGGATCAGACATGTTGAAGTCCCACCCCATTAGTTAATACCTGGTCGATTCTCAGTCTTAGATTTACGTCATTTTACCAGAAGCAATTGAAAAGGTAAGTTTTATCAAGTCTAAGCCGGGCGCAACTATGCTTGGCAGGATGTAGAGTAAAGTATGAAGCCCGGGTCGCATACATGCCCAAGATAAAGCTGTGTGACTAGCTCTATCTTATCTCAAAGAGTGAGATGGTTCTTAAACTTTGATACAGGAATATTGTACCAAATTACTCACCTTGAGCAATTGAAGCACAGTTTGTACCCAGAAAGTGTTTTAGGAAAATAATAAGTGCCCTCTTGACGATATCGGAGGCCGAGGAATCCAGCGACATCCGCAATAAGGTTTGGCAATAACTCCCTGTAATTAGATCACGAATCTCCACAACACGACCTTCCTATTCTGCGCCTGGATGCGAGGATGGACCCTCCGCCCTCCGGCCCCTCTCTGTATCCCGACCATACGAGAATATTGTTACTCAATGCCGATTGGAGGGGTTAATCGACCCTTAAGATATCTACGCTGTAGCAACACCAGCAGGCTTAATCAAGCTTTCGAGCCTCAAATAGCAGAGATTGCCGACAGATCGGGAACCGACAACACCTACCCAATGCTACCTAGGCAGCTGGCTATCTGCATCTCAAAATTGGGACACAGGAACTTCTGAAAGTGCTCTTGGTGGTGATCAGTTCGTATCGCAATCCTTATCGTGAAGCACGTCTTCAAAACTCATCATGGTTTATTCTCACACGAGACATTATCCTGTCTGGTGATAAACGTCCTCAGTAAGTCAACATACCCACTTCCTGGCACCGCCCTGTTTCTGGCACCACAAAAACGATGGGATCACAACCCAACCTCCTCATTACTATTAACTATTGATCCTCAACCACACCCACTACAATACAGCTGCCAGCCTCACTAGGGCATTCAGAGTCGCTGGATTCAGCCGTGATAACCTCCTTTTCACCCGCTTCGATTTGAGCCCGATGGATATCCCTGATGTTCGCGAACTTCGTATTGGGATCG